>NC_142165.1:14218723-14530399 GCF_029865625.1 Vigna umbellata | reverse complement strand
TATGAAACAATATTTCAGAACAAAATTTCTAGAACATCATTTTTAAAATAAGTTTTCATGAACAATAAAATGTATTATGGAATGATTTTTTCAAAATAAAATTTTCAGATCAAACTTATATATTATACATTTTAAAACGAGTTTTTAAGAATATATGAAATATATGAATTGTATTCCAAAAAAATATTGTTGAATTAAATTTTCAAAACAATTTTTTTTAGAACATAAATAATAATTTTTGAGATGAGTTTTTTTTAATGAACTCTCTTTCGACAAATATTGTAGTGGAGAATGTAGATCCAACCAGCATAAATAGTGACATAAGGTAGTGAGAAGGATATTTTAGTCTTTTTCTTTATTTTAAGATACAATTAGTAGTAATGAAAAAAGAGAGTCTTAAAAGTGTTTTAGACTCTTACTATTTACACTTTTTCTCTAAATGCACCCTATTTTAATTCTTTCACATGACATAATTATTCTTATATTTCGTTTCTTGTTTCATCTGTTTAGAAAGTTCTTTTATGAGATGTTAAAAATATAAGATATGTTCTGAAAAGTCCTTTTCCAAATGCTAAGAACATAAAATAGTTTATCAAAAGTACATTTTTCAATGTAAAAAGAGCTATGTATATAAGGAGGTAATTTTTGAAGCATTCATTTTTTTAAATATTCTTTTTATCGTCACATTTTATAAAATAATTTTTTATATGTAAAGAAAATAAAATATACACTTAATCCACGAAAATTTTAAAAAAATTATTTAGAAAGTACATCATATAGAAAATCCTTAGGTTTCAGAATACATTGTTTTTAATTTCCAGAACACGTTTTTATTTACTTAACATTTTAGAGAATAGTTTTCCGAAGATAAAACAATGTTTCAGAAAATATTTTTCAAGAAAGTAATACTTCTTTAAACACTTTTATTTCTTTTCACATTTTGAAATATACCTTTTCAAAATATATTTCATCTTGTTAACATTATGAAACTAAACATAAAACAAAATAGAAAAAATAAGAATACCTTAAAATAAATTTAAATATATTTTTAACTCTTAAACTTTGATATAAAATTAAAATTTATTTATTTAAAACTTTAACGATGTCTAAATTTTGAAACAAATTTTAAAAATTAATAGATATAATCTTTTTAATTTAATTTATCAAACTTTTTTATATGTTCTCTATTTCATATTAATATTTAAACTATTTATATGATTTAACATATTTTAATGTCAATAGAAAAATACATTAAATATATTAAAAATATTTAACATTATTGAGTGAAAATAATTGTATATATTATTTTTTAAATTTAAAAATCAAAATACATCCAAATTTCTTATCCAAATCGAAAGAATTAAAACAATCTAACTTTTCTAAAATAAAAGAAAAGGTGGTGCATTTAATAAAACAGGCCCAATTGGTGAATGTAGCCCAGAAGAGAGTGTTGTGGTGCGGTTTGGGAGAGAGAAGGAGAACAAGAACCGTCGATTGAAGACTTGACAAATGAAATGAAAGCACAGAAAAGCATATTCTATGTGTGTGTATGTCAGCGTGTCACTTTAAAATTAATAACAGCAGAGAGAGAGAGAGTGGACTTTTGTTACCTTTTGCCTTGTTTTTTGGGTCAATTAAATAAGGATGTTACATTGGACTCACTCCCATTGCATTGCTTCCTTCCACCCAAACCCACAACATCAACAACAACGTTTTCTTCTGCTCTGCAACAAATAAACACTTCTTTACTCAACTCAACTCTCTCTTCTCCAATTTCGAGATTCTTCTTCTTTTCCGGGTAAGTCATCTCTTCCCACGTGCAATCTTTCTCTTTATAGTCCCCACAACCCAATTTCTCCCTTTTCTATTCACCCCCTTTTTCATCTCAAGCTACTAAAACCGATGTGGGACTTTTTTCTGGGTTAAGGGATGTTTCCAGAGAAGCTAGAATACCCAGTTTTTTTTGGGACTCCAGGAAATGGATTAATCCTCGCTCTGCTCTCTTTCCACTGATTTCCTTCTCTGGGTTAATTTCAGAAACGGAATAAAGAATAAGTTATCTCTAAATGTTTTGTTTGCAATTGGATTGTTTAACTGATAATTCAGTAGAGTATGGTATGATCTTGAAGTAGGTCCTGGGAATTAAATTTTTGCATGAGATTCGAGCTTCTGTGAATTGGAAATTATTATGGCTTTAATTATGCGTGTGTGTGTTTGTATGTGCATCTATGGCGTTAGGACTCCGATTTGGAATATTTAGATATAATATTTGGTTTATCATGGCTGAATGAATGATTTCGTATGTTTAAAGTGAGTTTCATATTGCTGCTGCTTCTAATAAAAGTTGGGTTTTTTAGCATCAGCTGTTTAGCAAGTAAAAGTGGAAAGAGGAAGTTTTTATTAGAAAAAGAAATTGTTAATTATTACCTGGGAAAAACAATAAGTGACGGATTTTTTTTTTTTCCAACGAAAACTTTCCGCAATTTTTGCCTCAGAACAGGGTTGACATTAACATAACTGGTAAAAAGTTCAACAAAGGAACCTCGGATGAAACAGCAAATTTCCCGACCCACTGTTCATGCTGTAGCTGTTACTGATATTTCTGTCACATGGAACTGGAACCTAAGTTTGTATTTTTTCTTGTAGCTTTTCAAATGTGTCAGGTCTGAACAGCCACAAGCCCACATTGCTTAGCCATCATTCAAGACATTCATGGAAGCAGTTAGTGAAACTAGACCTATTTCCTTCTGATTTATAAGAAACAGGTTCACATGGTTTCTTCAGACAAAAGTGAAGATCAAAATACCCCTTCTGATAAATTGCAGCATAGAGCGAGTCCTGATAGTGATGTTACATTGTCTCAAGGTCATGATACTAAAAATGATCTGTCCAAACCAGAGGGAGCCACAAGTATTCCTTCTGCTGTAGCTAAAAATGAAGAGGGGAAGGACTCCGATGCTACTGCCTGTGCCCTGGAATCAGATCAAGAAGGAAGCACGTGCTCATTACCACCTGAGAAACATTTGCAGAGCCCTGATACTCTTTTGAATGAATTGCCTCCATTGCAATCCAGTCAGGAAAGTCCCTCTATAATACGTGAAAAGGTATCTAAAGATGGCTATAACTGGCGAAAATATGGTCAGAAACATGTCAAGGGGAATGAATTTATAAGGAGCTATTACAAGTGTACATATCCAAACTGCCAGGCAAAAAAGCAATTGCAGCAGTCTAATAATGGGAACATCACAGATTGTGTTTCTATCGGACAGCATAATCATCCTAGGCCTCAATTGAACTCCACAGTATCAGTTGAGTGTGTTTTACCGGTTGTTGAACAAGCAGCACGCAAACCCTTGTTAGCCAATGTGAAAGGTGAGCGGTAAACATTGTTAGTACTTTAGTATATGCTTTCATAGAAAAGATCTTAATGCATTTTATTACATCATTCATGAAGACAAAACATCCGTTGAGCAAGGATGCACGTCTCAACAAATCAAGCCTTTACAGTCCTTTCCGACTGTAAAAGTGTCCCCAGTTAATGAGTTGAAAGCTGCACATTTACAATTGTCTAAGGCAAAGAATCAGATTCATGACAACGAAGATCCTGAGTCAAAGCGACTGTACGTTGTTATCACTATGTTTTAAAATGTGCTGATATGCATGCGTGACTAACCTTTAATGCCAAATTGGTATCATGCAGGAAGAAAGACAATAGTAATGTTGATGCCACTGGAATTACCATGTCAACTCGTGAATCTCGTGTTGTTGTTCAGACTTCAAGTGAGGTTGATTTGGTAAATGATGGGTATCGCTGGCGCAAATATGGGCAGAAGCTAGTTAAAGGGAATGCAAACCCAAGGTACATGTTAAATTTTCATTTCAAATACAGTCGTATTTTCTGCTATTGTAAGGGTTAGAATGTGTCTTATATTGATCCACAGTATCTCATTTTGCCTTGGATGAGCTAGCCTGAAACCTTGTCGCCACCAATTAATTTCATTAGCTATAGAGTAATGATCTCTTTGAGATATTCTTTGCCTGCTTGAAAGCAACAGGAAGTGGTTATAGTATTTTCTTCTATATTATTTCCAAAGTATGTTCCACATGCACTTTTTGTAAGATTTTAATCTCTAGTCCACAGAACCAGTAGTCTCAATATCATGGTTTTAACCATGATATAGCAGTCCTAACCTGATTTTGAAATGCAAGCAAAACTCATGAATGTTTGAACATAGATGAACAATTTTATTACAAGTATCGTGTTTCTTAAGGATAAAAAGAAAGCAATTGAAATTGTATCAATACAGCTCCTGTTCTGAATTAGTATATTGGGAATAACAACTCTTTCAGTCCAACTGCATCCTCTTCTCTAGCTGGTTAAACTTGTCAAGTTACCTCTTCTCGTTCAGGTTGCACGGTTTTTAGGTGTTTATGTGCTCTCTCTATTCCTCTGTGCTCTGAGCTTTACATGGACACATCATTCACAAATGTTTTAATTTAATGTGATTGGATTTTCTCTCCACTGCAGAAGTTATTATCGATGCTCAAATCCTGGATGCCCTGTCAAAAAGCATGTGGAAAGGGCCTCTCATGATTCAAAAATTGTAATAACTACCTATGAGGGACAACATGATCATGAACTCCCCCCTGGAAGGACTGTCACTCATAATGCAGCTACAAATACTCACACAACGACCATGAATGGCAAGGCAGGAACCAAATCTGAAGATACTGCTGTTAATAGAGGGGAACAAACTGGCTTGAGCTCAGCAAGCAAATTAACAGAGCAACTAAATGGCAAGTCAACTACTAAGTCAAAGGTCGGTGATATTGTTGAGTTTGGCGTGAGCAGTCTTTCTAATGAGGGTCCTAAAATTAAATTAAGTGAGCAACAGCAAAAAGATAACTCAGGTACTAAAGACGATTCTGTCAGCAATGATGTTATATGCCATTCTAGTTCTGGAGTTCCGTGTAGATCCAATGAACAGCTGAAATGTGAGGTAAAACCTTTATCAGAAGGAACTAAGGATTGCTTTAACAAGGTTGCCATTCATGATACCTCCAGTACAGAAAGCGAATTTAATAAGCAATCAGCAGCTGATGCAGAACCGGTCCGAAGCTAAATTTGCAATATTTTTGAAGCTGCAGATGGTTACAGAAGAGTATAAATATTTGACTATGACATAGGCTTGACAGATATATTGTGGGATTATAATTCCTATCTCTACTCTAACCTTCACTTTACTCTTCTTCTAGCTCTCTCATTGTCTTTGGGCAGTTTGACTAAATATGCAAATTACAATTAATACTACATTGGATATCAAACTTGTATACCATTATTGTTGGAGTTAAATAAGATTTACATTTTCGTACACATGTATCTAAAATTCTAATATATCGTTGAGCATACTCAGTCATTCAGATGTAATTCTTGTTTTGTACCTACTAATCCTTCAATCTCCTTTCTTGTTGTAAATTAGAAGTGCATTGCAGAATTTTAGTAGTTGAATATAGCTGAAGCTATTTCATACGCTAAAATGTGAGTGTTGGTGCAGTGGTTTAGGTTCATTCTTTAATGTCATGTTCAATGACAGCTGAATAGAACAGGATATTGGTTGGTATTTTGTCATTTATCGAAAGGTGAAATAGACATTATTATATGTTTTGGAGCTTAGAAACTGAATATATAAAGAGTCAACCTCTCATACATTGTCCAAGTAAACGAGAAGACTAATTGGTGTCAACTTTGGAGGCTGATAAAAAAGTTTATGGTTCCATTACGTTTAAGCTCATTCTTGAAGTCTAGGAGATAATGAGAAGGTTTCTTCTTAGACATCCGTTTATGATTTTTATTTTGACTTTCACCTCTCTTGGTACTGAATTGAAAATACAGAAAGAGTTTCATCTTACAAGCCAGAGAAAACCTTCCTGAAAAAATTGTCTATATTTATAATGTCACTTTACCCTTTCGAATTTATGCAATTCTCGTATTTGGCACTGATATTATTTTGTCAAGTCCACCTTTACAAGTTATGTTCGAGTAAGTCAGCTTGCAAGAAATTCGTTCTTCCTTCACAAAGCGACACTTGCAAATGTTGAGGTCCCCTGATGATGAAAGCCACATCCTCTTTTCAATGATATAGTATTTTTCCTGTAAAATGAAAATTCTTTCTGTAGAAGGACACAAGAATTTTCCTTCATATTGGTCCACCAAAGCAACGATCACACCCGCATAACCCCTTTAATACGCAGACCCTGGACCAATAAAAGGAGTGACTGTGCAAAGTTAATCTTAGTCCCATTGCCTACCCTCTTCCTCACAGAATAAAGATAAATTTTAAACTCTGTCGTAGTTGTGTTTTTTCTTTCAGTAAATAACTAGTTATCTTAAATGAAGGCAGCTGGGCTGTTTTATTAATTTAATCCTAACGCTTAAAGCAAAACATGTAATAAATTATATGGACAACAATGTTTGATAACAGGATAGCATAGCTTCAAAATGGCACTCTTATGATATATTCTACAATTGGGGTGCTCAGAATTCAAAATATTCTAAGTCTAAGTATATTATTTAACCATTGGGGTGCTCAGAATTCAGGGGCCAGAAAAGATTTTGAAATGACAGATTAATATTGCTTAAAGAGAAAATTTGTACCTACAATTTCTTTGGAAATGCTTGAAACAGAAAATAGACTATTAGATTGGATTTAATGTCGACAACTTTCTCATTAACTTTTACAGTAATGGAACAGAAAATGAAGAGGCATAGGTTCTTCTTTGCACCCTGTCAAACTTGCAGGAGTCACATATTACCCATGTCTCATTTCCATGCGCAAGAAGCAACCAAATCTCTATTCATCCAACCCAGATACAGAGCTCCATCTCTCTCTTCAAGTCTATATCTATTACTGTAGTTCTCAAGCAATTTCTTGATGGTACCATTCACCAGTGAACTCAAAGGGTAAGGAGTGAAACCGGCCATTGCAAATCTTGACCTCCACTTCCCAAGCACCTCATGCCGTTCCACCCTCTCAACCCCTTCACAAGCTATGATGTTAACCAAATCTCTTGCCAAACAATGCTGCTCAACATTGATTCTCTCTTTATGAATTCTAGGAAGAGTAACATCTATTGACTCAAACATTGCTGTGTAATAGTCCAGAGTTTCAAGGAAACGAGGAAAGAATGCAGCAGTGTTTGTGTTAGATTCCTGCTCAACAAGTGTCACCACCTTCGGCGATAGGCTCCTAACCAACCTCAACAACCTATCCCTGTGATTCTGTGTACTCACACTTTCATCTGGCATGTGATGTAGCATGAATGCAAAATTCACAGCCAGAGCTTCCCCCGGTCGAACTCCAAGGTTGTGTAGTTGAACATCACAGCCAGAGATAGCTGCAGCATGAAATTCAAACGGCACCTTAAAATGCTCAGCAAGCTTTGATAACCTCCTTCCCACTATGTGCAGTCCACCACCGCGGGCATAAGCTGATTGTGAGTCATCAATACCTGTAATCCGAATGTGGGGTGGCCCTCCAGGTCTAGCTGCAAAAGCCTGAATTAAAGTTATCCACTGGCTTCCTTGACCGATTTGGAAATCGATTATGTGCACCCTTTCTTCATCTTTCATAGCTTCTGCAATGGCTCCATTTGCAGACATGTACCCGAATTTGAAGTAGGGGCAAACCTCATACAGTATGTGCATGTAGGAGAGAAGCTCAGCACTCTCTGGTTCTTTGCATCTTAAAGCTTTGTATATCGAACTCCCAGAAGCAGCCAATCGTGCAACAAGTCCTTCCAGCATGTATGCTCCCAACCGTTGAATTGGATCGCCAGAAACTGACACCATCTGCCTTAGTTCATCCATCAGCCACTGTGCCATAAGCAAATCATTGTCTGCAATGGCTTTGGCACATGCAACAAGGATGTGCTTCAGGTTTTTGCTAGAAATTGCCACCATTGTTTGTCTCCAGCTGTCCATCTCAAGTGAAGCAAAGTTGTTTCCATTGCTTATGGCACTGTCGTAACTATCAAGATTATCAGAGTCAGGGCCAAGCATTACACTTTCCAACTCTCTCAGTTTGTGCTTGAAGCTGCTTAAATCATCGGTTATGCAGGAGCCACTCAATGGAGAGCCATAGGCATTCTCAGGAGAATGATACTGGTCAGGTGGATATGACTGAGAGTCATGCTGTGATATGGGGCTACCATTAGGTGAGAAACTAACAGTTGAAGGAGAGTTGTAAAGGGTGAAACTGCCAGCTACAGAGGATGATTCCAATGTACAGTAAAGTTCAGAAGAACTTGGAGTTGAAAAGTGAGTTCCATGGCTTCCACCATGGTAATATAGCTGTTGATTAAGGTTCCCATACTGCGGCAAGCAGTAGGCTTCAATTTGTTGTAATGGTTGATAGTACATGCTTGAACTTCTATGTTGCTCTGATGCCTGCATTATAACTGCTGTAGTAGTTCAAGTGATCTCTTTCAGATTGTACCTTGAAGCAGAACAATGGACAATAGTGGCCTAGAGATAGCTGTTAATTGATCCTCATTGCAACATAACAGATATGGCCCTGAATTGTTCAGGTTCTCTTCTTATTAACATGATCTTCTGTCTGCGTGGAAATATCCCAGCATCAGTTTTATCATATTCAGTTGCAGCTTGCAACTTACATACAATGAATAGAACAGAGAGAAAGCTACAGCTCAAATATTCAGTTCATGGGAACGGAATTTAAGGACAACTTTTTCAGGTCCTACAGAAATTAGGAGTTTAGAGTCAGCGCACTGTTTACATTAGTCTACTTTTTTGTTTCTTCTCTTCTTCTTCTACCGTGTATTATCAACTTGACTCTCATACCAAGTCAAACAATCTGCTTATTTTTTTTTTATCACAAAAGAATGAAGAACAAACTGGGATCAATCAGTGAGAATTTCCGAGAAACATCACAGTTGACCAATTCTAAAGATTACAGATTTTTCTCCGCCAGAAAGAAAGAAAAATACTTTTGAAATTTCCAGAATTAAACAAAAGAGAAGGGCATGTTTATTCGGAAAGGGAAAGGGGATTATCAAAACATGAACATCAGATTTCAATAAAAATGTAAAAAATAAGACGCGAAAAATGTACATGGCCCCACATATGGTTGAATTAGTTTTCATGAATGAAGCTAGCCATTAGAAACAACTGCAGAATTTAAGGGAAAATCCTCAGCCAAATCTAATGAAAATATAATGTTGTGAAGAAAATTTCCGATTCTGCTTGATTAATTCATTTCAGTACTTTGAATTTGGCTGAGCTGAAAGAAGAAAGCTTTAAATTTCGGTCAGAACAGATGTCTAAAACACAAAAAGCAGAAACAGCAAACGGGAAGTACTTTCCTTTTGTTGTTTAATGAAGTTACACAGATATTCTTTGGCCAATATTCACCTATACAAGGCAAGGTTAATCAAGCTATCACTATACATAAATCATAATTTATGTCATAAGCACATAGGTTAACAACAAAATGCACATCAACTCATGATTAGAACTGGAAATTAAAGTTCTCTTCTCACTGCATGATTTGGTTAAGAATCAACTAAAGATTAGAAAAAGGGAGATATACATTTCTGTAAAATCCATTCACATCCTGACATAAAAAACAGAAATGCTAAAACACTGGAACTTCTTAAAGTTCAAGGGCAAGAAGTATGAGCTTAATATACTTTACTTCACAAACCCTTGTAAATAAGTGAAGACAAACCCAGAAGCAAACTTTCAAGGAAACTATGAAGCCAATGGCTTCAGTTTGAGAAGATTTTGAACATTATACCATTTCCTTACCAAGATTTGAGAAAATTGCAGGGTTGGAAAAGCACAGTGAACTAGAATCTCACAGCATGTGGGAGTGTAGTAGAAGACAAGGCTATTCCAGTGAAGAAAAAACTACTCAGAAAGCATTGGTTGGTGTTAATATGATGCTCGGTGACAACTCTTTTTATTGAAATGACAAGAGCACCCTTTGCTATCAGTTTGCTTGGTCAAATACAGCCATCAATGCCACCCTTACAATTATGTCTCACATCACACGTGGCCCTCTTTGAGTGAGTTAGCATTAGCTGCTTCACTTCAGTTTCCTTTTCAATCCATCTACTTTCCCATTCATTTTTTCTAAGACCATTACTATCATTCTTTTCTAAGAAAAACCTTGTATTAAATGTAAAAGAAATAAATACTGGTATTGTATGTATAATTTTTCTATACCACACAACTGAGTTTCTTCCACTATGGTCACAATCGACTTTCATATCACCAGTAGACTTTTTTTTCGAAAAAATTTATTAGGAAGAGATTACATGTGATATGATTTTAATCTATATAAGGAATTAGACAAATGATTAACAAGATATTCATAAATTTCTCTGATTTCACAGTGGAAATCATTGCTGGATAATAGGGTATTGAATACTCTGAATAGTGTCATATAATAAGGATTATTATATAGATTAATGTTCAGTATTATACGTAAACAATATATACAATGATGATGATGACTAGGTTTGCAAGTGCATCCATCCAGGGTGGTTTAGGTGGACAGATATCTCTTGCACGACATGTATGGGCAATGACATCATATAAATGGCATGCTCAACTCATCAATGGATTGTAATTTACTATTATTTTAGCTATAAAATCTTGTATTGTTAGTGTTATTTGAGAGTTTCTGTTCATCATAGATGGAGGATACACCACTGGGGTCCCCAAACTGTTCATTAAAAATTAGAGTATGAACTGCTTAATATACAATTTTCTATACCACTACATTAGCCCTTTGTGCTGAAAAAGATGCATCTACTTGCATTATATAGAAATTACCAGAAAAATCCAATCTTTGATTTGGGAAATTTTAAGAGTGATTGTTTAGCTAAAACACTGTTTCAGTAAGTTGTTTGAAAATAAAAGAAAAATAACAGAGAAACAGTTTGACATGAAATTGGTGATCGTACCTCAAACTAAACACCATAAATTAAGATTTAAAAAGATATTTACCTTTATTTTAACATTAATTTCCTTAATATCACAGATTAAGTTCCAAAGATAAATTCAACAAACAGTCTGCAAAAGGAATGCAGGGGACTACAGTAGCATATTTCTTTGCAGGATATCAGCAAATGAAAAGCAATAAAATAAGAACTAGAAATCAATATAGAAATTCTGGAAGAGGATTCACACTGTGGAGAAAATATGTAAAGCAATATGGTATTTGATCTCATGAAAAGGAAACATTATATCCTAATTGTTCTCTAATTTTCAAACAGTCACCCTTTGATCCCAGCAAAACTATCATTCTTGGTCATTTAAATAAAATGGACCAACTTACTTTTGCACTATGTTTTGATAAAAGTTGGAAATATGTTTTGAACTTCAGAAGTACAATGATTTCTGACTTCTCCTATATGATATGCAAACATACAAAGTAAGAGGAACCAAAGAGCACAGAACCTATATAGAGTTATAGGAAAAAACAGTGTAACACAGTAACCCAACTTAGCAGCAGATTAAATGTTTCTAACACAGTAACAAACAGTGTAGAAACGATGAATTCAACTTCCCTCAAGTGAAAAAGTATATAAAGTGGTTTATCTACTCTTGATTAGAATTGAAATAGCATGTAATCATAAGGTATTTCTAGTTAAAACTGAGTAAATACACTCTTACTTTATCACTTTAGACACTTTTTCACTTTAGATGTATCAGTAAGCATAGCCTGACTTACACAAAGTGCATGTCTGCAATTAAAAGCATGCTCATCCTCCAGCAAAATCTAGGTTGGGAAGTGACAAATCTGTTGTATTCATTAGTTTTCATTGCATTGGATCTTGTGTACATGTTAATTTGATTTGATTAGATTCACTTTTTATTTCAGGTGCTTCTAATATTTCTTAAAAAAAAGTGTTTATAAATATATAAGTGTTGAGTGAATAATGGTTGAGATTGAAAGACTTTGGAGAGAGAAAAGAGAAGCTTACATTAAAGGCAATGGAATCAATGATGTAAGAAGTAGTGCCTTACACTTCAGCTAACATGCACTTGATCCCTTTCTATCTAATTTAACGTTTTTAATTTATTTTTTTTAAAACCCTTTTATTTATTTATAATATATTTATTTCGCTTGTTGCACTTATTCTCTTTCATAATCCATTGAACTTATCTAGAAAACATCTATTAGAATCTCTAAAGCTTTAAAATAATCACTACCTCTTATCCCAATCCAATCAGAAATTATAATGATGTTTTCCATGGAAAGTTACAACCTCAAATTATTTAAGAGTGCGCATTCTTGGACCATATCTTCCATAATTGCGTCTTCAACTTATTAAAACAAAAAAGGATTGGACGATAAGTGCAACAAGATAGATCAAGTGAATTTAAATAATACCTCATAATTGTTAATGTTTGATAGTGGGTCAAGAACAATTTTTCACTCTTCATCGTTAGTTTTTTTATGCAACTTTCAATCTATCGTTGTTATTAATGAATCTGATCAGTTATCATAGTATAATTTTAATTTCATTCCCATCACTTATCTTCTTATCTTATTTATGTATTTATAGGTTTCAAATAAGACTGATCCAATTACGGTTCAAGAGTTCATAAACACGTTTTACCAAAAATCTTCATTCTTTTGAGAGAGTTGATATTTCAATGAGTGAAAGAGTATTTTGACCGGTTATAAGATACAAGGTACGGTTAATTAACTTTCAACCATTTTCTTCTATGAAAGATTTTTTAATACAACGTGTGAAGTTTTTTTTTTCTTTTGAATTGATGTACCCAATGCAGAGTGGTACGAATAGAAATAATTTGACTACATGTATAAACTTTTTGGAAGATTGTTAATAAACAATCTGCCCATATAAGAGACTTTGAATCCCAAATTTCAAATAAACTGACTAATTTGGAAGAAGAAAAAGATAAAAGACAAAGCAAAGAGGTATTATTTATTAAGGTCCACCATACATACATATATATGAGTGTTGCTTTATACGCGTGCTCTTGTGATATTGTTGGATCATGTTTTTAATGAAATGCTGAAAAACCAACGGCAGCAAATGCATAATTCTTTTCTCTAGCTAGAAACCTAAATGAATAAAACCAGAAAAGGATTTTTAGTGAAAACAAGTGTCAGATTATTATGCATCCACTGTTCTTGCAAAACTAAAACATGAAAAAGTACTGTGGTGATGTGATTTGGCAAGCAGTTTTCCCCTTTAAATATGCTTAGGGAATCAAATGTACCAAAGAACTAAACAGAGAAAAGGAAGAAAGAAAAAAAAAAGGGAATCTTGGTAATACTTTGTCCACTCAAAAATGAGTGTGCATAATGGCCCACATCCTTATTTACTGTCTTTTATTTGCCAATTGCTGAAATTTGGAGTTTTGTGTTTATTCTGGTGTGCGCCAGCGATTTTGTGGAAGATCTACTAAGAGAGGAAAATGTTGTTTATTTGACATTTTGTGGAGCATCTACTTAATTTAGCTTCTCGATCAAGTCATGATCATCAATCATCTCTTCCAATCTTTTTTATGTGTTATAAAAGACTTATATTGAGTATTTATGGAAAAAAATACAACACCAATAAAATCTAAGTTCGGTAACACCGATAAAATTTGAATTCAATCATAATTAACACCATTCTTTATTTAAAATCTTAACTTTAAGTCAATAGATTTTCATTTTTATATAGTGTTTTATTTTTTTATTTTTATTTAATGTAAGATTTAGACTTATACCTAAATTTTCAATAAAAAATTTAATTTATGATATAAAAATGATGTAATCTTATTTTCTAAATTAATTTTATAAAATTAAATTAGATTTAAAACTCCCCTTTTACCCCTTTTTATTTTATATAAATAACAAAATTGATAAGAATAAAAGTGAGATTTTTTTTAAGACGAAGTGTTCAAAGGATTTTTGGATATAAAAAAATTCAGACTTTAAAGATAAAGAATAAACGGAATTAAAATTTGAATAAAAGATGTTGCAGTGCAAGTTTAACTAAAATGTATGTTTTTCATTTCATAACTGTCGACAAGAGTTTTTTTTTTCTATTGATTGAACACATGACAGCTCAGTGTTCTGAATTAACTGAGCTAAAAAGGTCAATTTAGCTTTTGAGATTTAAAAATTTTGTGATTATTGAGAGATGGAAGGGTAAGAAAATAAGAAAAAATTGTTCATGTAATGAGTGAGTTTTGTTGGTTAAAAAGATAAAAAAAGTAAAAGAGTATTTGCATCCTTTAGTCGATTTAATGTACTTCATTCATAAAGTAGTAAGATTCTAATCCAAAGATTAAAGTTCTCTAAAATGCCTTCTTTCACCTTCAATCAATTCAATCCCTTCTTTCTTTGATTCCAAAAACAAAATAATTAAACAGTTTAAAACATCATTTAACACTTAAAAAAATTAACTATTTGTTTATAAATATTAAAGTTTTAAAATTAAAATGTATCAAAATTTAGAATATAAATAAATTTTAATTTTAAGAAAAACCAATTATAAAATGAAAACATTTATTAAGTTTCCAAAAAATAATCACAACTTCGATGTAAATAAAGTTAACGTTTAGACAACTAATCTCAACGCAGAATACAAATACAATGAAGTAGAACCATTTCTTATGAAAAATCACCAATTAAAAATAAAGAAAAGAGTTATTTTAATCACTAAAATTGTTTTGACCACATCCGGAATTGTTGACGAAGAATTAAAAAATTATGAAAGACTTTCAAGCAAAAAAAGCTAGAAAAAAAATAATTAAATACAATATTTTAAAAACTCATTTACATTTGATCTTTTGCTATTAGATGTAAAAATACCATTTATGTGAAACCCTTAAGTCCCTTAGTATAAGTGAGACATTATTTCACTATAAAGGATTAGAAAAAAAATATTAGTCTTATTTATAAAGATGTGTGATTTTTTGTAATCAGATATAAACCATGTAACCTAATTAACCCATTTTTCCACTAGTGAACTTTGATTGTATATCGAATTTTGTATAATAACATTAATGTTAAATTTATATACCAAAATATATTATAATGTACCATGAATACTCTCGTACATAACAATAAAATTAATTTGGAAAACAAAAAAGCTATTTTAAATAAATATATAAAAAATTTAATTTAGAAAATATTTTCCAAATAATATTATAATGATTTTTACTTGTAATATCTCAAAATATAGCATAACACTATATAATAGTTTAATCACATATAATATACTAGCTCAGTTCACAGAGAGTTTGGTAAAGTATTTAACATTACAGTTATCCAAAATAACTATAAAATTTAAAACTTTACAGAGTAGCATAAGTTGGATACAACATAAAGAAATAGACCGAAAGGTTAAACATTGCTCTACATAAACCGATCGATTTTACAAAAGACACAAGAACCATATGGACCGAACGATCCATTCTAAAACCAGGTGCACCTGATGACCGAAGGGTCATAACCTTAAGCTACAGGATCTTCTCCTTCCAATGCTTGCTCCACCAAGCACTCGTCGCCTTCTGCTCACATCCACAGGATGATCATCGCAAGGGAAAAGAAAACAGAACGGACAAGACAAGATAGACCAAGAAAGTAGGGTAAGCTAATGTAATTTAATTATAAATGCATATATACGTTTAATACAAAAGCAATCCATAAGAAACCGAACGGTATATCACACAAACACTGAGTACACTTATTCACATGCAAACCGAACACAATCATTCATATATATATATATATATATATATATATATATATATATATATATATATATATATATATATATATATATATATATATATATATATATATATATTAACCAAACATTATGACTTGACCATCCGGATTGTAGGAATATGTAGCTACAGTCGTCCTTGCACTTGTGGTAGTGTAACAGCTGACACCAATCAAGCTACTACCCAAGGTTAATCCCATAATACCTACCTCGGCACCCTGAGGTGGTAGGACCTCCTGCCATTCTTACACATGATTTACTCCTCTCTACTTGAGAATGAATAATCACATAATATCAGGATGAACGCCAGCTTAGCATATCCATATTCATACTTTACAATTACACAACCATCCATGAGACATTCCTCCTTGGAATTCTCTTCCACAATATTTGAAAGTATAATTCGTCATTTCTTAACATACACAATCATTCATCAATTAAATTTTCACACATAATAAAGATGAAACCTGTGAACATTGGAGACCGAACACCTTCATCCTACCCAATTTAGAGAAAACCGAACGGGTTATAAGGGATAACAAAAGAAAAGGCCGAACACTATTATTGACCGACCACTATAGAAAACTAACTACTAAGAATTTAGCCCCAAACCCGAAGACCTTACACCTAACACTCATAGCTCAAACCAAACTCTTAAAAACTCAAACTCTTAAAAACTCAAACCGAATGTTTATACTAGACCGACACTTGGGTTATACTGAGTATTAGTTTAATATCAAAAACTGCGATTAGACCGAATGGGCATGAATAGATAATACTTCCACTAGACCGAATCCAGTTAATGACTGAGTACGGAACACGACCGAACGGTCAATAATAACCGTTCGGTTTTATACATAATTTTGTAAAACTTCTACTGAATGTTGAATGGAATTCTCTAAACTAAACAAGATGTTTTTTTGAAATTCTAAAACTCTAAACTGAATCTATAATCTCTTTTAAATCTATCCCTTGAACCTATTTGACTTCAATTCACATTTCACATCCTCTCTTATACGAACCAGCAAAGACCGAACGGTCCACATCAGAAAAACTTCCACTATAGTTCACAGGTCTCGGTCAAACACAGAATTCGAATACAATTCAATCAAACATACTATCATTCATACATGCAAGCGTTCACACAACAACTTCAAACTCAGAACAATTAAATCACTATAGCTTCCCTTACTTGGAATACACCCGACATTTCTTAAGCTTCCACCGTTTGATCTAACCAGCAACCACTTCTAAAATTTCTTATCGGTGAACAGGAACCAACCAGAGAATCAAGACAGAAACAAATTTAGAGAAAGATCAATGAAGAACACATGCAAGCTGAATAGTGCTTGCATGTATCAGAAAACGTAGAACTTTAAAGAATGAGTGATTTTTAACTTACCAACTTCACACAGCAGCTGGATTGATGGAAAGAACACTCTTGTCACCAAGAAATAGATCAAACACGTCCTAAATGATGATCAGAATAAGAAGAAAGTGAGGGTTTTTAGAGAGGAGGAGGAGGATTGTGGAGAGAAGGAGGAGAAACTCATAAATC
The DNA here is from genome assembly GCF_029865625.1 of Vigna umbellata. Taxonomy (NCBI): domain Eukaryota; kingdom Viridiplantae; phylum Streptophyta; class Magnoliopsida; order Fabales; family Fabaceae; genus Vigna; species Vigna umbellata. The sequence goes on along the minus strand of NC_142165.1, from coordinate 14,513,055 downwards.
TGGAGAAAAGAGGTTCATGCAAAAGTGACTCAACATTGAAAATTTTGCTTATATACTACTGTCAAAAACCGATCGACCAATCAGATGCACACACCTGTCTTCCACTTTTTAAATTTTCTAAACTCTCACACTAACATCTGGATTCCACTAAAAGATGAATTTAATGTTTCTGAAAGTACTCATAATATATAATCGATGAATTTTTAAATTGAGTCTCCCATTAATTAATTTTGAGACTCTTATTGCCAGTTCGATTCTCCCTCCTCTGTGCCAAGGTGCATAACAAAATGATGAGGTGAGACAAGAAATTGGCAGATATCTCGATCAAAAGGACACACGTGCTTTTATCGGCTAATAGAAATGGATTTCATATACGTAGGGCATCCTTTGTCCCTCCTTTCCCAAGACACCAAAATTAACTTCAACTCTTACACTAAACATGCAACACTCTTCCATTTATGCACTTTTTTACCTATTTAATTAACATATTTATTTATCAAAATGGAATTCATTTTTATCTTTCAGCTACATGTGAAAGTAAAGAATAAGATGGGTTGGTAGAGCAGTATAACCCCTTAACAATGCAAGGAGCAACAAGATGCACCCCTTTCGAAACTGTTTATGGCAGGGCTCCCCCATCTTTGAGTAGATTTGTACCAGAAGAAACACCTGTGGAGGCGGTGGCTCAGGAGCTAAGAACAAGGGATGAAGCACTTAAGCAATTAAAGTTTCATTTAACTCGAGCACAAGATTTGATGACACAACAGGCGAATAAAAAGAGGAGGCCAACAGACATTAAGGTGGATGATTGGGTCTATCTTAAGATCAGACCTCATAGGCAGTCTTCCATGCCAGTGAGACTGCATCCAAAGCTGTCAGCCCGGTATTTTGGGCCGTTTCAAGTGGTGCAACAAGTGGGTGCAGTGGCTTTTAGACTCAGATTGCCAGAATCTGCTAGGATCCACTCAGTGATTGTGTCCAAATATATTGTTAAATATATACGTAAGTTTGCATAAAAAAATATGAAAATTTTTAAAGTAAAATTTTAATTTTAATTAAAGAATTACATGTTATTATAGCGTCCTTTTTTGTGTTAGTAATACTAAAGTTAAAAGACAATTAAGTTAGCACGTGAAATATTATAAATCAATAAAAAAATCTCCAAGGATTAGAGTAGGTTTCAATAATTGATTTCAATTTCACATTCTAATTATTCTTTTTATAATTTAAAACATCTTTAACATAAAGAGAAAGACTTATCTCCTAATGCATTTAAAACTATATATTTACAAGTCTAACTTTTCTTAATTGTCGTTCTTCCAATCAGTAGCAGTAAAACTGAGAAGCCGAAACTTTAATGATTAACCAAACAGCAGGAGCTTATAAAAATGAAGAGGAAGTGAAGAGACGAAGTTATTGATGAAAGAGCAAAAGGTTGTCGAATGTAGTACTTTAGGATGCAAAGCCTTCTAACTTGCATGCCTAAAGAGAAAATGTAGGGCTTGCAGATAAACATCTGTCCCCCGTTAATTAGAGTGAAAAATGTTTTATGCCTTGGATGATCGAAAAGGAAATTTATCGAGAAAATATAATACTAATAAGATATGAGTTTAATCATATAAGAGATTGGCGTCACTTTTTTTTATTGTGAGTCTTTTTTATATTGGTGTACTCCACCTTCAGTCACGAATAATTCTTTATACTCCAGTTCATCTTAACGAAATATGCTTACTTGGTTCATCTTAACGAAACATGCTTATTTGAAAGCTTTTACCACGAAAACTTTGATACAAGAACTATTGTACTCGCTGCTGGAGTTAGCCACCAAAATAAATCATCAACTCTGATACCATTGTTAAAGCGATCGAATAGGAGATTTACTTAAGAGATACATACACCGATAAAATATAAACTCAACCACATAATATATTAACATCATTTCTTCCCCCAAAGCTCTAATGCAAACGTGAGACTTATACTCAAATGAGATTCTAACAAAAAAACAGACAGTGGGGCAATCTTAAACTCGGTCCAATTAGATGTCTGAAAATGTTAGCACGTCTGAGGAGTGTGATTGAAAGCCAAAAGCATGATGAAAGATGTTGACTTTTGTATTGAGTTTCTGTGTCATGGCACCGCCCATGTAAGGGCTTTTGGGAGATACATTAGCTTAATGTTCTCTCCTTTTTATCTGCAGAATTTGTCCTATTCTTATCCTATCAATTACCGAAGTTGCAGGTTTTGTAAATTTTAAAGAGCATTGTTCAACAACATGTTCTGCCATGCATTTTGGCAAACACATGGGTCCCTCTCTGCACATGTGCCACTCCTTACTTTCGAACAAATTCTTCATACACTCCTTATTTTAGGCTGCACTCCATTTTTGTTTCTTCCGATTGGGAAGTGTGCGGTGGAGGACTTCGCATCTATTCTTCTTCCTCTCTCTCGTTTAGGGTTTATTATTATTCTTTTCCTTTTTCTATTTCCAAATCATAATTATTCATCACCCCAAAATAAACATTTTTAAATTTACAAGTTGCCAAATGGTAATGCATGCGAGAGTGTGTATTACTATATATATATACACATACATCAAGTACACCTTTTATCTCCTTTGGAAATCCAATCCAAATGAATCTACATATCATATTTAATAATAGAAATGAGAAAATTAGAATTATATGAAATAAAAATTCATAAATTTATTATTTTAAGATTTTGGATTAGAAGATATTATTGGAGTTAGATTTTATTAGTGTTATAAGTTTCTAAATGTTAAAATTAACTAAAGAAGATGAAACATACAGTGAAACACTAGGTAAAAATATATTTTTTTAATTAACACAATTCACCAATCAAATTATACAATTTTAATAAATTAAAAAATTGCTGTAAATTAAATAAGAAAAATGTTTTTTTAACAAATTATTTTGGCAACATTTTTACAATTATGTGGTAACTTGTGATTGGTCTAATAAATACACGTATCCTGTGTACTATGAAAAACATACTATACTATACTATTGTCCAAAGTAAATAACACGTTTAATCCGATTTCTACAGGGACAAGGTGAGCAAGCATTTAGTAGTGAATTGTAGGTTATTTTCTAGAATGTAGGTATATCGCATAACCAATTGCAATATAGAATTGGTCAAATATATATAAAGTCAGAAGTATGAGGGCATTTCAACATCTGAGAATTTTGAAATTCGGAACAAATTGTGCACTTGTCGAGCACATACCACAAATTGTGCATCTCTTTATTTTCCTACTCAATTTTCTCAGCGAAAAGTTTCACCAAGAGAAACAAAAGATTATAATTTTACAAAGAATGGTGTATTTTTAACTTCTGACTGGAATCGAATTACTGCATAATTAGTATGTGGTTTTGGTGAAATTTCTGGGCTAGGATCACTCCTTAATTAATATATAATTTTTTGGTTTTATATGTTGTCTTAGTCAGAATTTGTTCAAGTCTACCAAGGACTTTGACTTTGAAGGAACAATGCTGTTAATTCTAATTCCAAATTCAAAATAGAGACAATAGAATGCTTCACCTCTCAATTTATTCTGGTTGACTCTTCTTCTAGGACTTCTCAATCTAGTTTCTGTTAGGAATTCAAGTGTGAGTCCAAGTTTCACATTGGACAAAAAAGAGAAAGTAGAGCAATATATAAAAATGAAAGACCCATTAACCCATTGTCTTAAGGTTTTGGGTAAAGAATGGTGTCGATTTCTTATATAGTTGGCTCAGATATGTTATTGGTGTTTGATCATTAAGGGGGAAATTGTTGGAAATCCAAGTGTGAGTCCAAATCCCACATTGGATAGAAATGAGAAAGTAGAGCAGTATATAAAGATGAAAGACTCATTAATCTGAAGACTCTCATTAATCTAACAGTTCCTATCATTGCTATATACTTTTCCTATTTTTGAGTAATATCAGATGCCCTATTTTTGAGTAATATCAGATGAAAAACCTAACTTACATGACATTTTTTTATCGATATTCTCAGACAGAAAGAATATTAAGGTAAGGAATAGTTTAATATGATAATTTACAATGAAGAACTAAATAATTATCACTTCACTTTGATTATCTGTATAGCAATAGTATTGTTTTTCATGAAAGACTATTTGTAAAGAGAGAGTCAAGTGTGAGTCCAAGTTTCACATTGGATAGAAATGAGAAAGTAAAGCAGTATATATAAAGAAGAAAAACCTAACTTACATGGCTTTTTTTATGGATATTCTCATAGAGAAATAATATTAAGGTAAAGAATAGTTTGGTATGATAATTTATCACTTCATTTTAATTATCTATATGGCAATAGTATTGTTTTTCACGAAAAACTATTTGTAAAGAGAGAAAAGACAAAGATACAATAGAAATGTTACCTTTTTCCCATGTGTTGTATGAAAAAAATTATGCACTTTTTCAATATTTTATTTATTTTAACTGTACTTATGAGCTAATATTTACTTTTTGAGGGGAGAATTCTTTTTAATAGCTTTATTTTATCAGCCTTCAAAATGCTTTATTTATTACAATGCTAAATAATTTTTACGTTCCTAAGGAGAAGTATTTTCAATGAATATTTTAATATTTATTTTCAAAGCTTCGATTTTAAATATTTAGGTTAAAAATTTAATATTGAATGTACTAAAAGAACTGTACTGATAAAATAAATTGACCAAATAAATTAACATTTGATATAATATTGTATAGCCCATTTATCTATTGATGGGCCCAACTTCATCTTATGGAGGCCCTATACCTTTTACTTGTATCATTCTTAAAAAACGTAAAATCTGTGTAAAAAATAACTAAAAAAGAGATAAATTTTATATATTTCAAAATATAAGTTTTACATTGGGAAATAAATATTTCGAAATAAAAAAGAGCGTTCGAAAAACACAGAAAGACAAAATACAGTCGTTCAAACGTTGTTTAAGGCTATGATTTCTCCTTACATCTAAATTACTTAAACCTTTGATTTTGTGGTCGAAGATTCAGAAAATATTTCGTATTTTACGATTTGTAATTTAAATTTAAAAATACATTTTATATTTCAAATTATATGAACTAAAAATATATTAAGTATTTAGAATATATTTCTAGGTCTAAAAATTTAAAAAAAATCATAATAAATTTATCAATTATACGATCTAGAGTCATGGAAATGTAGACATTTCTCCCACATATGAAGATGCAGAAAGAAAGTATACGATGCTAAAAGAAATTGCATTGCCTAGGAGACTGGTTGTTGGGCCAAGTTAATTCGAATTGGGCCTCAGAGGTCCAGTGCAGAAAAATTAGTACTGATATTGGATTGTTTCATCTATCTATATCTCCAATTTTCAAAATAGTCTTAAAAGTTTATATCTTTTTTATCGAATTTCAAAATTTGATGAAGAATTTTTTTTACATCAAATTTCGAAACTTGATGAAAAACATACTTTTAAATCCGATAATATTTTGAGAAATCCTTGCTTAGATTTCAAAATCTGATTAAAAAAATCTTTTGAATTTTGAAATCATGGGACGTAGGGTTTTTGGAATTACGGATAATAGTTTTGGAATTTAGGAAAAAATTTAAAAATACAAGATGAAATTATTAGAGATACACGATGAAAGAGTCATCACATTGTTAAAAAAAGACGAAATTAAACTGGACTAGACATTTATTAAAGTAAAGATATTAATTTATTAGTTTTTGCAATTGCAAAGTAAAATTTCAGCTCTATCAATAGTATAAAAAAAGGCCCCTAAAAAAAATGCTTAATTGCAGTTTGGGACCACACAACAGTTCGAGCTCTAGTTTTTGCTGCAGTTATTTTAAGTCTTCTGTCACAGTTGCGATCATGGAATGAAGTCATAGTGACAAGAACCATGACCTGCACACAAACATTAAGAATTCAAAGGTTATAAATCATCATTATTCATGCACTTTGTTCTATGCTATATATATATATATATATACTCAAATGGGAAATCGTGATTACGAGGAATCAGTTTGATACTTACTAGGATCCACTTCTGTTGTCATGGCAGCTCCTCTGAAGTTGCAAGAACCTCCACTGTGCTTGAATTTCTGATAGTAGCTGTTGAAGGCATAAGAAGCATGGTCTTTTAATGTGTTTGGAAGATAGCAAGGTTGGTTCGCTTGGATTTTTCTGCAATCTGCACCTCCTTTTCCACATGCCCAATTCAAGGCTGCCTGCAATTCATTCACAGTGGCCTGCTCATCAGCCACACACCATTGCTCAAACTCTGCATATGCTGCATGAATGCAATGTACTTTTTTGAGATGAACACAATGCATACAATAGGGAGAAGGAATAAAAAGTTACATGTTTTCATTTCTGGGGTAGAGGAAGAAGCACTTTTCCGTTACCTGTTTTTGGAGGAATCATGAACAGGAAAAGTAGAGGAAGCATTAACTTCAGCATCAATGTTGCCATTTTGGAGAAAAGATAAGAGAGGCTTTGGTGATTGATAAAGACTAATTAGTGTATAGAATAAACACCAAAGACATAACCAATGTTGTTGCTTATATAGTACACAAACAGAAAAAGGTAGGAAGTTTTGGTCTCTTTCTAACGGCTAAAAACGAATTTTACGTTATCCCCTTGCAGGTGGATCATTCATGGTAGCCACATTGACAGAAAGAACTGAGCTGTAACATGGCAAAAGTTTATGTTATTTCTAACGCCACTTCCAGTTTTAGCGGTTTTGTGATGCTTTGGCACGTGCTCCACACTCACGGAAAGAAAAAACGCACAGAAAAAGACTTATATTCTTAACTTTCTCTGCTGTCAGAAGTTCTTCCAACTCAACAACGATTTACCTTTTTTTTCCCTCTCAATGACAAAATGATTATTTATCTCACTTCCTTCTTTCTTCCTTACTTTCCACATACACTTCTCAGCTTTAACCCCGTTTTTTTCTTTTGCCCTTTTCAGTGTGGGAAAAAAGGCTTATTTTGTTAGTGGTCCTCATGTTCTGTTGTCTCATCTCCCATACCAGTAGCCTTACTTGTAGCTCAATACTCAACTTTAATGAATTGAACATTTATTAGCCTTCACACAGCATTTATGTGGAAAGAAACAGTTACAACTCAGTGACAAGTTGAAATTTCACTGGTCACAACATATTAATACTGTTACATATGCCTTCTACCGGTGTCATGTAATAATAACTTTGCTTTACAAGTTACTTACAAAATTCTGAGGATTCAAAGATCTTTCACCCTTTTCCATCTTGGCCACAAAAATTGAATCAATGATGTCGTCACTGTAACATTTTATCTTAATCTAATTGCTCTGGATAAATATATACAAAGAATATATCAGAGATGGGAGGCAGGAACCAAAAACGGGTTATGTACACCAATGCAATTATGCCTTGTGTTGATCTTCTCTGCTGCAATAAGTGATAACATCTTGAACTTGAAATCAGCATCCTGGAAAAAAAATGAAAAAAGGAACAAAATTTATTAATGGGTGAATAGTCTTACAAGTGAACTCTTCACTCAAGGGATGATGAACACAGTACTTACTATCAGTAAACAACACCATAGCTGAGATCCATGATGCAGAATTGAAAGCTTTGATGCTGGCAAGCAGTGTCTGAATTAGGAACACACCAGCTGGGGCATGTTAAACCATTACAATATCTGGACATAACTAGCCAAAATTAATCCACCCGCTAGCTCTTTTAATGGAGAAACTGGCACTTGACATATGTTGCTTGAGGTTGGTCAACACTTGTCAGCAGGGTATCTGAACTACTAATCAATCGTTTTAACCTAGGCACTCCACACTATGAATCTGGCTGGAAGAAACGTGTCATTGCCATATAGAGCTGCTCTTCTTCAAATGGCTTTGTCACATAGTCATCCATTCCGCAATTTCTGCACTCTTCATTTGAACTTTGAGTTGCATCTGCTGTCATTGCTAGTACTGGAATGTGCCAATATGAGATGTTACCAAACATCTCTGCAGATGCTTGTCCACACGCAAGTTTCTCATTTACCTCGCTCTCCATTCGGCGGATTTCCCTTGTTGCTTCAAAACTGTACCATTTAAAATACAGAGAAATACTTTTAAATTATATCTCAGCCATGGTTTCAGGTCTGTGAGATCCTATCTAGAAAAGCATTCAGAGTCTGGGATTTCTAACACAAGTTAACTGGCCATATGTCACACCTAAGGATAACAGAATAATAGCATGCAGATTGCAGGATTTATCAACTCCCTTAATTACAGTAACTGAGCCTGTGACATACCTGGGAAACTAATCCCAGAGGAAAATCTAAAATGTGATAGCATATTTTTATATATTTTAATGAAATTAATAATAATCTTAATATCTATTTATATAACTATTGCAGGTTAGCAAAACAATCATGAAACCCAAGAAAAATAAGTTGCGGCTAAAATATTCTAGGTAGCAGGTTCTTTGGCAAAAGAAAATAAACGTAGGAGTCTGAGTTTTGGCACCAGTTCTATTAATTATTATCTACTTACTAGACCAGCCATTGCTCCCTATTTCTATTCTTATAAGTGACAACAGTGTCTTCAGTTGCAATCAAAATTCAAAAAACTCAAAAAATAGGAATAAGAAGATAAATTACCCATCCATTTCTGGCATTTGGAGATCCATGAAACAAGCATCAAAACTATGTGGCAGTTTAAGCACCTTTAGAGCAGCCATGCCACTCTCCACAGAAGTAACTTTTGCGCCATGCTTCTGCAGAAAACCTTTTGCAACTCTTCTATTCACTGCATTATCATCAACAACCAAAATTTGTTTGTGCATTAATAAACTCCCAAGTTTGGATACTTTTTTCCTTTGTACTTGATTTTTTTCAGCACCAAGGGATTCTCTGTAAGAGTGAACCAAAGAACTAAGCCAAAGAGGCTTCATCAGTACATCATCTATGATACCAACTGACTTTAGCTCATCATGTTCGTTGGTTCTAGGGTGGTTGTCCAGGAGAAAAATCTTCGGTAAGTCTATTGGATCCCTTTTGATGCCATTCTGTCTAAGCTTCCTGATTTTGCATAAGATAAGACATTCTTTATCCCAAGCATCCTTGTCTATCAAAATCATGGCCAACTGGCCTGACATACTGAAGAAAAAGCAAAAGTAGTAATTTAGTACTAAGGAAATGTGTATTATCTTAATAATGATAGAATTTATCAAACTGATTCAGAAGAACCAATTAGTCCAATTTATTAATACAAAAACTGAGTTTTCCCAGTTTTCCCCAGAACACCAGCACCTTAAACCTTTTCAAGATCAACAACATTCATATTTCACGTGACAGTAAGCACTGAGGATCATCAAGTCAGTCTGGGGAAATAACTTATTGTGAATGTCACCTTTGTTTTTTTCTTACCCACCTTCCTATAAAGCAGGTCATACTGATTTTTTATATTCTAAAATCATCTGTTTCCATTGTAAATGACTAGTACATGTGAAGTATTCTGAAGTCTAACAAGCTACATTTAAGTTCAGAACAATATTTAAAACACCTATATTTTTCAGTTACTGCTCTTATGTTATTGCAGAATGTCAACATAAATAGGAAAGTTTATACTTTTAGACTGCAAAAATTGTAAATTACCTCATGTCGCAAGTACTAGACAGACAAGAGCATTGAGAATTCAGACTATTAGTTATATCCACAGACATTCCCAATCTCTGCAGATGATATCTTGTGACCTCAGCTCGGATTTTTCTTCTATCTACCACTAATGCTCTCAATCCTTGGAACTCTGAACCAAAACTATTATTCTGCCACATTACATCCAGAGACGTGCTTTCTCCTTTTCTGAAAGTTCCAGTAAAGGAAAAAGTACTTCCAATTCCAGGCTCACTTACAAATCCAATTTCTCCTCCCATGAGATCAACTAGGCACTTACTAATGCTCAGTCCTATTCCAGTTCCACCATAAGTTCGGGAGGGGGAACTATCAGCCTGCATAAAAGGCGTGAATATGCGGCTTTGTGCATCTGTAGGAATTCCCGTACCTGTGTCTTCAACTATTACTAATAATTGAAAATTTTCAGGATCATCTACGCTACTTAACTTTTCAAAATTTGCCCAACTTTTCCATTTGTTGCATACAGGAAACCCGCTTAATGTATCATATGTTCTGTTTGATACATCTTGATTGACGTTTAAGCCTTCACTCAGCACTGCATCCATAACATGAAGTGGATTCTTCACTTCATTTGCCAGATGAAGAGAAACAAACACATGTCCTTTATCATGATTGAACTGAAATGCACCAAGTAAACTAATTAAGACAGATTATATATAAGCAATAAGATTCATTCTCTTATTCCCACAATAAGATCCACTAATTTAATATGAAATTCAAAAAGAAGAGATAAACATATAAATTCTTTAAATTTTTCATGTATTATTACAATGTATTACCACTGGCACGGATCAGTTGCCATTGAAAGTTAAAAAATATATATATATTAAAGACAAAAAGGTGATACTGTAAAGAAATAGTGAATAAAGATCAATATCACCAGGATTATGGATGAATTTACTTATTAAGTCTGCTATGATGTCTCAAAATCAATCAGAAAAGGGCACGCACACTTTCAAAAGGACAAGATAAAAAGCTGAGGGATTAATTGGTAAGGTGGGTTACAATGCCTAGTATGCTTCAAAGGGAGAAAATGCAGCAGCGCCTAAAATTATGAGATGTTTCCAGCATTACAATATATGCGAAGAATAATAAATCACAAAAAATACAGCATGAAATACAGCAAACCTTGACTGAATTGCTGACAAGATTTGTAATTACTTGCCGGAATCGTTTAGGATCACCAATGACAACTTGAGGTACTTGATTGGATGCATAAACGGCCAGCTGGAGTCAATAAAAAGTATAGAGACAAAGTTCAAGTGAGACTTAGTGTAAAACTGAGGTACAAAACTAAGGTAGCTGAAAGATAGTATCTCACCTCTACTCCTTTAGATTTTTCAGTGAAAGGAGATAAAACTTCATCCAGAATAGCACGTGGGTCAAAAGCTACAGCTTCAAGTTCAAGCTTTCCAGCCTCAATCTTAGCCTGATCAAGAACCTCATTTATGACTGATATGAGATCTTTACCACTATCATGTGCAGTTTGGGCATAATCCATCTGTTTTTTATCAAGCTCAGTGTCCATCAACATTTGCAGCATGCCTGGAAAATGATTTTAAATAGCTGATAATTATCACCACGTATTGACAGGTTGGGATTATCTATTAAAACATCAAAACTTTCAATTACCTAAAACACCGTTCATTGGAGTCCTTATCTCATGTGAAACTGTAGCAAGAAACTACAAAAAGGGAAAGCAATCCTCAAGGTGAAGTCCAAATATCAATTTTAATTAAAAGAATGTATACAATCAGAAAAAATTCTGATGTTGAATGACGATAATCATGATGCAATAAACAAAATAATTGTGTGCTAGAAGTCCAATATTCTTGCCACCAGGCTAACAACTAATCTACATAATATAGTATAAACCCCATAAATATATCATACCTGGGATTTTGCCACATCTGCAGCCTCAGCACGGCTTTTCAGCTCACTCATTACACGATAGCCATCCTCAACTTTTATTATTCTATTTATTGCAGCATAAAAAATATGACCCACCAGCAAAGTAATAACAAACACCCCCCCTGATGCATTGATTGCAGTCCAAGGTAGTGGAGGCCTCTGCTTGAACCTGCAAAAGCAAAGGAAACGGAAATGCACTGATGATATTTCAATTCTTTGAACATTACACAATTATTATAGTTTGAAAGCAAACCTGCAGTGCATCTCATGTTTTCGTAGTGGATCCCCGAAATCTAGGCTGCTTACATGTAGTAGGCCAGTGTCAGTAACATCAGTACCATACATTGTGATAGGTGCAGATGCATCAGTTGTGTCATAAACATTAACAACAATGGTTTGCTTGCTGGCAAGTTGATGCAGAAGCTTGTCCACCAATGACGGAACATCATAACATGCACCCAGATATCTGCATATAAATAGGTACCAATACACACATTAACACTTTTGTGATTCTCTTCTTACGGGTAGGTATATCAGTGCACACATGAAATGCATATTAACCAATAGACAGTTAGCTGTAGCCTGTAGGATTACCCCACAGTTGCTTCAATACGCTGCTCTGGTGTAGCATCTAAAGGAAGATTAGTGTTATAGACCGCAAATGTAAGTACAACACCCAGGTGATTGGACTTTAGTAGTTTAAAAGGGGATGTGAGAACCCCTTTTCCAGATGCCCTTGCTCGCAAAATATTGTCACGGTCCTCCTGTGTAACAATGCAGCAAAAATATTTTCTTTTAGATAGCCAGATAAATTTAGCAAATAATTCTATAGATGATAACTCCTAGTCTTATTTCTACTTAGTCTATCTCTGAGATGACAGTGAATAAACTGATTAAGCATGAAATACAGGAGATGCCAGTGGTCAGAGTTGATTCTCTTGAAAAACAGGAGATGCCAGATGTTTAAAAGTAAAACTCTTGTATGAGGTTGATTCTGTTTATGCCAGATTTAACTTTGACTGTTCAAAGTAAATTTTGTAAGATACATTGTTAAGTGATCTCCAGTTCGAATATTCAATTCCATGTATACAAAACTTTAAGCATCTAATGCTGCTACCTTCCATAAAGAAAATACAAAGACAAAAGTCTTTCTAACCGATGACTTCACAACTTAGTTTTCTCATGCTTGTGCAGAATACACAGGGTAAGAACATTGATGAGGATGTAAATTTTGCAGTTTTTAAGCCATTGTCTCACAATTTGCTAAGAAAAAGTAAATCATGTTAGGATGACAGCAAGCTAAGCAGAACACACCTTCCCTGACATCATGTCAATAGATACAATATGGGAAACCGTTTCTTGAGCAAATATCACTGGTGCATATTCATCTTGCACGGGTGCTGGATCCAAATTTCCAGGAATACAATCTTGGACTAATGCCTCATTCTCTGTTTCCATTTTTTTAATTGTCCACCCATGCTGCTTCTCAAAATGCATCCTATCAGAATGAAGAACTTTCAAAGCATAAGCAACACCACTAGTAAGTGGTCTTTCAAATGCTGTACTCTCTGTATATTCTCCAAAAATTTTCTGCAGTGAAACAGAAGCTTCGGTGTTATTTTTCCTTACTTTTCTCTTTTCTTTTGTTGTTTTCACTCAAGATGAATAGTATTACAACAAGAACAGCATAGCAAGGATCACAAATATAACACGGTTTGAAAACGGAAACCAACACTATGCAATATTCACCATATTCAATCCTTACAAGTCTAGCACACTCATTCACAATGTTAACAACATCAGAATTATGAGTAAAACGAGGAACCCAGTTTAAAACCTCGCATATTTTTCTTTTTTGTAAAATTAGCAGATAATTAAAGGAAACATATGAAGCTGTTAAGATGTCCCACATTTGATTGAAATATGGTCAAAATACTCCTTGTACTAGAGCCACAAGTGCAACCCCCCTGCTTTGAGTTAACTTTTATAGTTAAGTTAGGCCCACCCATTTCAGCTATGATTTCAAAGCCTATTCAATCTTGACAATAGGCCACTTGATAAATGTCTCCTTGAAAACCTCACTTTGACATCTAGTCCTGGGTATGAAGATATGCATATTATTATTCTCCACATTGGCGCTAAAAAATAAGACCAACCAAATTATTCCTTACAAGACTTGGACAATTCTCTCCCCCTCCCTCAAGCTAGCTTTTGGTGTTGAGTCAGACTTGGCTAATAAAAATCTATAGCAATGACAATGAAAAATGCTGTCAAACATGTTTCTCTTGGTATAGTTAGTAAAAGTACCAAAATGAATTTGTTTGATACCCTTATTGACATTCTCCTTTGAGATTTAGTTTTAGCAACGGCACTACCATAATGCAATGAAAGAAACGAAGAAGCCTGAAGTTCTATTTTAGGCTATTTGTGGAGAAAAAATAATCATAAAGCAACAGATTAACCTCATTGTCTATACTTCTCAATAGCTTAAGTTGTCACACGAATTATAGATCAATGGCTCAACCTGAACTCCATTTTTTTCAATATTATCATCTTTTTTCAGTATCCCAACTACATGAAAGCGAGCAACTGCACCTTTCCCCTAATTTTACAGATGAGATTTAGAATCATATTTTGCTCTCCTTAGTAAACAAAAAAAAAATACATTGTCTACCATGAAGCCAAACGAATATGACACTTAGATTCACATAAGATACACTAAGCAAAAACATCTATAAGACAGGAAAAACATCAGTCATTGATCATACCATGAGTAAGTCTGCATGAGATGATGGAGTGGGAAAATTGAGTAAAATACCTGATCAATTGCAGAAGGATGTTTACCATGGTGAAACGTAGATACAAGGATAGCCAGAGCATGAACATGGTTCATGCTCACATTAAACTGATCTTGCAGCATTCGGGCTCTCTCATCACACATGTTTGTTAGCATTTCTTCTCTTCTCTGCATGATGTCCATATTTAGGTGCCAAAATAACCAAAAGGACCCAATTATTCCAAGTGACACAAATATAACTAGTAATTTTTTCCTCCACCTCCCAGCACCCCTTGATGGACCCCGTGGAAAATGCTTCAGCCGCTTTTGTTGTGCAGCTGGATGCCCCTGAGCCAGCTTCTGCTTTTGACTCCTTCGTAGTAAACAGAAGTAGGACATTACAATTCCAATGAGGACCCACCAGAATCCTTTAGTTAAATTAGATGAACCCACATGACCCCAAATTGCAGATACCCTCATTTCCCACGGTTGCACAATGTTCTGCAAAGTCAAAATGAAATAGCAAATTAATTATTTAATGGAAGTGCAAGTTTCAAATAAGCATGCAAGGAATGCACGTTTTAATAGTCATAGCACGAGCTTAGAAGCAGAGTCTGTGGTATAAATCACATGGGAAAGGCAATATTTGCAGAAACTAACCCAAAATCCACTATTTTTCCATCAATATAATATGACTATTTTTCCAGCAACTTAGGTTGAATGATTTGAAATGTTAGACTATAACAGGTAATGCACTGTCTTTTAGACACCAAGACAAGATTTATAATGGCATAGCCAAACTAAAAAGAATGTCATGATTCTGAATAGGCAACTTAAGGGAATCAATTGGTTACATTCAAGTGCATTCAAAATGGTACCACTGTAGAATCAGATGATGCATTATTAGTAGTTGCATTTCTCACCTAGCTAGCTTCCACAAACTCACCATTCTCACAGAAAAGGATAGCTAGGAATTCTCACAGAAAAACAACCATATTATGCTCCCCTAGGATAGGTTGAGCAGTGAGGAAAGGAATTGTAAGCTAGACTATAATTCTTAGATACTAACAATTTTTTAGGAGAACTAACAATTCAAATTATTGACCTATTGGGCAAAACAAATACAAGTTTTAGCTCTGATAAAGATTCTACCTTTCCACGGAGGAAATAACTAACAAAATCAATCGAAAGTGAAGTACCCGAGGCCAATGATACATGATTTTAGAATAGGAATGATAATTCAAGCCTTGCCTGGACATAATCATTGAGAATTGGACATTGCTCGATAGGTTCTACAGTGTCCATTACACGTATATGCTCCTTTCTTAGCTCCTGATTCTCTGGACACGTTAACTGTGGAGTGCTTACCACGCTGCTGCTTAACAGCATCCGAAGTCTTCTTTCATCAATACAGTTGAATAAAATCTGCATTATAGACAGGTAAGATGGAGAATAAAGAGCATCACTTTGTCTACTGCTCACATTCATATCAGCAACAACTACTGTTTTGTTTTAAAAATCTATGAAGAGGGCATCCGTCACTTTTAGAAATCAACCGGTTCTACAACAAAAAGTGATGCTAGAAAAACCTTGTGCAGAAAAGAATCAGAAGAGGATAGTTTATACCCTTTCATTAAGAGAATCTCTTGGTTTCCATTGTTTAACATCTTCCACTCAGCTCAAATATACAACCCAACAAGAAGTTGTTTGTTTAACGAAATTAACGCTCAACAGAAAGAGCAGTTAGTAATAGAAGAAGTCAAATAGTTAAAGTTTCTGAGCAAAAGTACACAATTATCCTTCACGACCACAATATATGAAGCTAGAAATTGAAAGAGAAAAGGAGAGTGTACTTCACCTGATCTGATCCAGGAAACCAGGATGCCAAAGCATAAATCTGTTCCCTACTAACATTGTACCGTTGTAGCAAGATTCTTGCTCTCTTCTCACAAATTGTTTCATTCTCCTTGTTCGCCAAATAGTTACTATTGAAACTCAAGATGAACCAAACACTCCCTATGGCAACAAAGCCAAAGAACCAAAGAAGGAAGGGTTTTCTCCTACATGTCCTGGGAGAATTAGACCCATGCAGAGGCTCGTTCACCTTCCAAGATTTCATATTCGATGGTAATCTACCATTCGAAGCAGGAGGCTTTCGATTCACAGACATACTTGCCAAATTCAAAAAAGTAATAGTCTTGAGGATTCAAGGCAAGCCCGAGCTTGAACAGAAGATTCAAAAAACTGAAGCACCAAGCACCCCACCATGAATCTTCAACTGCAAAGCAAAATTGAAGCAAACCCCAAAATTTCTCTCACCAGTCCACCCCTCAGGGCGCATAAAGTTTGGTACTTTAAGCTATTTCCACCAGGCAAAAGAGAAAAGTTGCACAAAACCCAGTTGGTATATCTCAAGAAAGGAGCTCCACTATGCTTGAACTGGAGTGGTCCAACCAAAAAGTTTGTTTTTTTGTGGATATCCGTGAAGGTTGAAGTTGAAGAGATAACAATAAGAAGAGGTGGAAGAGGAGCATGGGGTAATTATCACACCAAATCAAACCCACTGAGAGGAATTGTGAATGAGATGGGAAAATTTGTTCTTTTTCTATAACAGGTTGTTTCTGCCTCACTGACCTCTGAACACCCAACAGAAACATCAAGAGTGGAACAATATCACACACTGACCATCATCTTCTTGCAAATTTGCTGATATAACCCATTTTGTTTTTCAGAAAACGTTGGGTGTCCCCCTCCCTCTCTCTCTCTCTCTCTCTCCCTCTGTCAATCTCTCTCTCCAGTTTGGTGTGCAGCATTAGCTAAATTGAGGATGGATCATGATTATCTCATCATCTGGTGGGGGAGGTTTAACCAAAAGCAAACAAAAACCATGATTAAAAATTAAATTTTTAAAGGGAGAAATAAAAAATAACAAGATTTTTTTTTAGTATCAATTATTACTGTTTCTTTTTTCAGCTCTGGCATAATTGAATTTTATGGGTCTTTATTTAATTAACAAATTTTCTTTTAATTTTAACTTGTATTTGGTGTTTTTTGCTTTTGCAAGAGTTGAAAAGGACCGCACCCTCCAGTGTTTAAAGAGGGAGTACTCCAACTGTGCACTGCAGAATACGGATTTAAGTGCCAGAAAAGATAAAGAGAGTCAGAAAAAAAAAGATGTGAGAAGAAATGGTTCTGGTGAAACGGTGAAGAGCAAGAGAGAGGGAATAAGAATTTGAAACAGAGAGAGAAAAAAAATCTGATTTTTCCAAAAGGGTAAAAATGTCAATGCAGGTAGCTCATTGTTCCGTTCCCAGTTCCATCAGAAGTGGAAAGTAACACTGTAATATTATGTTGAGAATGTACTGGAAGAAGAATGGGCAATTATTCAGAGGGGTGTATGCTAATGTGCGCATGGTGCTAAAAGATTCTGGAATCAATGGTTTTGAGAAAATTATATAGGTTTGATGAGGGGCATATAGGTGTAATGGGGGCATCAAAGAAAATGAATGTCTGCTATATACCTCACCCACCAATATATAATAATCAAACCAACAGTACTAAACAAACTCCCATTTACATTAAAAACTATTATCAAAACCATAATTGCTTTGACCATCATTGCATGCCTATTATTATATTAACTCTTTCTTTTCTATCATCTTGATTAGCTGCTCCCTTAATGCAGTTTAGATCTGTGATTTTCTTGCCTTCTGAGTTAATCATCATTCTGGGATATTGAAGTAGGGTTATCTTATGCTATTAATTAATCATCATTTATGATTAGTAACACACATCTTCTTTAGTTTTCAAATGGATCCCACTTTTGTGAGTTTAGCTATGCCTCTCATATTTGTCATTTCTGCCAAAAATAGTAACTACCAACACTATTTCACATACACCCACGTAATTCTTCTTAATGTTATGTCACTTTTTATGCTATCACAACATTTTAAGGCCCGAAAAAGAAATTCAGTAAAAAGATACAACATCAAATATATTTATTGAAAATTCCATATCGACTAAAATAAGGTCAATTTATAATATATATATATAAGTAAGTGCAAACCTCATCTTATAAACCAGTTTTGTGGAGTTAAGTTAGACTTAAAGTTCATTTCTTAATATAGTATCAAAACTATAGCTAAAGTATATCCTAACGATATTTATTATTTGTTGGGATTGGACATGTTGTTTCATCTTTTATCAAACCACCATTAAGAAAGAGGTTAAATACAACATCAACAAGACTTGAGTCCAATCAGATAAAGAATTGACATTACTCTTTATCCAATATCTTAAAGGACAATAAGTATTTTTCACTTTTATATAGTGTTTTATTTTCTCAAATATAAGACTTAGACTAATACTTGATTCCCAAACAGAACCACTTGTTATACACTACTAGGTTTGAAGTTAAGAATTTTTTAATTTTAGGATTAACATGTTTTTAGTTCTCAAACAACATACTCGTCTTTTTTGACAGATATAAGAATATAAATGCAGGTGAGTTTGATTTGGTGATATAAGAATATATATTGGAATATGATGATGTAAGGCGAAGCAGCTGTGGTTCCTATTGGCATGGCACCATTACTTTGTTTTTTTATGGGGAGTGTTCATAATTGGCAATTTGGTTTGGCACCATTACTTTCTTTTTGGTGGCTGTTCATAGTTGGCAATTTGTCACCATTAACTTGAAGTACGTTTATGAAGTAAAATCATAAAATATCTATATTCACAATAATAAAATATCACATTTCTCAACTGTGTCGTTATTATAATTGTTGTTATTACGTAAGCAAACATTTTTTTGGCTTGAATATAAGTTGACACGTTACTTGAGGTAAGTAGTGCTTTTATAGTTTACTAGAAAAACAAACACATTTTAAAACTACTCTTTAAGAGCCCTTTGTTTATAATTTAATTGACCCGATTTATAATGACTATAAAATGTGATTTTGTTGGTGATATAAATTGTCAGGTCAGTATTTATTGAAATATTTTATATTTTGATGTTTAAATTTTTTGTTACGATTTTATTTTTGAAAAATATATTAAAAATAGATTTTAAGTTTATTTAATTTGTCTACTTTAATCCAATAAATAAGCATTTTAATAACCACTTTTATTAGTTTTATTAGGACAGTTCTGACAATGTTTTGATTTCGTTAAAAATTAAATTTTAAATCTAACTCAATCTCACAAATCATAAATTTTACAAAAGCAATTTATAAAATAAAATTTACATTTTTATATAATTTAAATTGATTTTATATTTTATCGGTATATGTAGCTAAAGATGGAATGATGTCAATTTTTTGTGTGTGTAAAAGTTAATTTTAAAGGTTAAATAAATTTAAAATTATCTTTTTATAGTAAATTTGATTTGTGATTTTGGCATGAAAATATTTTTTTTGAAATTGGGAAAGAGAAGAAGAGAGGGTAAAAAGGAAAAGAATTAATGGAATGATGAAAGGAAGAGTTAGATGGTTTAAACTTGTAGGGCCATGCTTCATTGTAATCCACTTGGGCATAATGGCATTGGAAGCTTTCTTACTTTCCCTTTCCAACTTTTCTTTTCACTTCTTGGGATGGAAACTACTACCATGCTACTTCTTTATTTTATTTATTTATTTATTTATTAATTTATTTATTAATTTATTTATTCATTGATTTATTGATGTTTTTTGAATCTAAGTACTATGTTCATGTGGGAAGTGCATGACTGTATGGGGCACATCAAGTAACTATGTGTAGCTTCAATAATTACAAAATCCAGTTGGACATAGACCCACCACAATGCCTATTATTCTCCCTAGGAAGATTTCTCAAAACAATATGCATTCTTTTTCTAATTATTCCACCTTTTTCTTCCCATCTTAATTAATCTATTATTTCCTTTCATTTCTCTTTCTTCCTACAATATTACTATTTCTACAAACATCTTACATTTTATACAACCAATTGTTTTTCTTTATGCTTTCTTAGTTTTAAATGTCGGAGAAAATAACTATGTATGGTTTTTTTTATGTTCTATTTATGTATAAGAAAATGAGACGTGACGTGTTCGTTTCAAAATACTTTGACAACTTACTTTCTCTTGTTTCTCTTGCACATGATTGCGGTTTGGAATATTGAACCTTCTTAAAATAATGTGTTCTGTTTAATTAAATTATTTATTACTTTTGTTTGTGTTTCAAAATTGGATTAGGTTTGATGCTTATATGTTTTTAAGAAATTAATGGATGGAGTTATTTTTATTTAACATATTAACTTTTTTTACTTTACAAACAATAAATCACGATTCTACAGAGTTTATAATTTTTTTTTTGGTTTTATCAATATCTAAAAAAACCAATATAATTTGTTGTCATCACATAAAAAATAATTAATATTGTTGGATAAAAAAACTGTATTTATACATTTTTTAAATATAAGAACATCTGAGTTTGGTAGAGTGAACAAAACCAACATCACGAAATCTTAATTAATTGTTTTTATTAGTTGGTTCTTAAATATTATGAAACTGTCAAAAGAGATGTATAATAAAATAAGAAAGTTTAACAATGATCTACGATATAAATAGAATAAAAAAATTAATAAAGACAATTATGTTATTAATATATAAATATTATATTATAAATTTAAAATATATATATATATATATATATATACATGTATATATATATACACACATGTATATATATACACACACATAATTGACTTACTGTGAAATAGAAAGCAAATTGAAATTTTCATCACTTCAATCTAGATATTGTCCTATCATCTATAATTGATATAACATGGGAAATTTAAGAAATTTTACATCAAGTCTATTAGGTTACACGTCATACAATATATAAATAATAAACTACTTTTTAAAGATTAATACTAAATTCAGATTTAAATATTAATATTTGGTTTGTTTAATCTAACTATCTTAATACAGAACTCTTGACCTTCTCTATAACAGAGTTATTTATTATAGAGAGTTAAATATGTTTTTAGTTCCTAAACTATTAGTCGTTTCTGGTTTTCGTCCCTTTTTCAAACTAAGGTACAATTTGGTTCTCATTCTTTTCAAAACATTCGTTTTAGTCCGCGGAATTTTGGTTTTAGTCTTCATTTTTTACTAAATGAGAACCAAATTTTTAAACAGTATTTTACGAAAATCAAAAACGGCCAATGAGACTAAAAACATATTTAACTCTTTATTATATATCTTTACTTTCCTCTCAATTTCATAAATTTTTATAGACACTCATTGTATATAATTATAGAACTTGAATATTTTATCAAATTTTTTTTATAACTCAGTACTTATATCCCATAACAAAATAATATATCTGTAATCACTACTCGTAAAATCACTGTACTAAACATAAACTTGTCATACTTATGTAATTCATTAATTATTAAGAAACATAGTTGAATATGAAATTATTTAAGGAATGGATAAATACGATAAAAAGGTAGGCAATAATGATATAACAAAAAAGAACATTTAATCATTGGTCAGGAGAGTAAGTTTCAAGGCTATTATTTGTATTTATTCTTGAGGGGGATAGTCTTCACATTGAAAAAGTTAGTGACCAATATTCTAATCATACTTTTAATATATTTTTCAATTAAATTGATTGTAAATTACAATATATATATATATATATATATATATATATATATATAGTTAACATATAAAAAATTATATAAATCTAATCAAATCATTTTAAAAAAGTGTATATTATATAAAAAAACATCACACTCCCACAAAATATTTTTGAATTTATATATTCTTTTTATGTAAATATAAAAGTTCTAAAATTTCCCAATTAAAAAAGACCTGTTTTTTAAATAATTTTGTAAGTTACAAGTACTTGTAAATACTGACTGCTGCCTAATAGCTGAGTAGGATTTCTTGAATTGTTCTTAATCATAAGTGCACATCGATGAGTACTATTTTTTTAGCATATAATATATATATATATATATATATATATATATATATATATATATATATATATATATATATATATATATTATAGTTTATTTTTAAGACAAATTCTTGTATGGACCACCTTGTGCACTACATATTTTACTTATTATTAGATTGTTTGATGCTTGCTTGGTTAATAAGCCCCATGTGACATTATATTATTTTTCGTCTCTTTCACCCTTTACACTTTCACTGGCACAAACATCTACCTCCTTTGAAACATGGCATGTGTGAGAAAATAAAATTAAGATTTTATATATATTACTTTTTTCAATCTCATTATGTATCATATAAAATACAACTTCATTTTTTCTGTAATCTCTGATGATAAATCTTACTTTAGAATCTTAGTAGTTTTTACCATTTAATTTTTATTTGTTTTTTTAAAAAATTATTAATTGAATAAGTTTGAATGGTTTAAAATTAAAAATATTGATAACTGATTTTTTTATCAATAAATCTAATGTTGACAAAGATACAAACCCTTTAGATAAAAATAAATAAATTTCGTCATTATTATTATTAAAACCTTCTCAAATATACTCCCCCAAATTCACTTAAAGGTGTTGATGGATACTTTTTGTATGTATATAATGTTTTGTCCATATGTAAATAAAACAGAGAGGAACACATGAAATCTCTTCATAAATATGCAAAGATAGTTAATAATTAATTGCATTTTGTTATTCATTTAGCTATGTTTTTCATCATATTATGCCAATTACATAATATAATGTAATATTTAATTTTTCAGATGTTTGTGTTAGGTTAAAATCTTATATCTAAGATGTCTAAATAAATCTTACACAAAAGGTACTATAATGTGTCCACACATCATAACTCTTTTTTTTTTTTTATTCTTATCACCTAATAATCGCAAACTCAACTTTGAAACGTTTGGTCCATTTCTGATATTCAAATTACTAGTGTAGATTATAGCTTTTGCATTAATTTTGCATTAAATATTTTGAAAATTCTATCATTGAATTAAAAGCAAAATATGGTTTAATAGCTGTGGGATTTGTCTGAGAGAGAAATATCATTCAACAACAATGAGTAATGAATAACATTATATAACAAATTAGGACACCATTTCCATTCTAAATGTATACACAATAAGTTTATAATTTACAAAATAATTTAAATATCATTAAATTAAAAACAAAATATGGTTTAATTTTCTGTGAGATTTTTTCAAGGATAAACACAAATCAACGAGTCATTAATATAAAAACATATAAAATATCAGCACTCCATTTTCAATCTAAAAATTCACAATGATTTTATAGTTTATTCTACTTATTTATTAGTCATTTTATTTATTTTTATTTAATACAAGACTTCAACTCACTTTGAATTTTTAACAACTCTTTCAAGTATAAGTCTCTTCACATTATAACATTTCTCTCAAACACAAGTATCTTAATTAATGGTAATTATTCCTTTATATCGCGTTGTATAATATAACACATTTTTTTCTAAACGGAAAACTTATTATCTTTAAACTTTAGAATTTTTTACCTACTTTAATTATTAGTTTTATTTCAAGGAAGAAAAACAATATTTAACATCAACAAAACTTAAATAAATTCAAATAAAATACCCAATTCAAAATCTTAAAAAAATGAATTTATTATTTTATTCTATTTATTTATTAGTCATCCTTATTATTATTATTTTCAATATAAAACTTCAATTCACCTTAAATTTCAGATAATTACATATATTAAATAAGTCAATCCGACTTTCTTTCAAATCTATACTTTTAATTAAAGAATGCAAACCCAGTAAACTACATTATTTTTTACGTTTTCAGATAAATACCCTAATACCCAAATCTCCACCATTGATACAAATTAATCTTCTTCTTTCTTCTTGCATATTATAAGTTTTAGAAGCAAAGGAAACCTGAAAGAAAGTGAATGTGAAACATATGCAGGAGAGAGAGAGAGAGAGAGAGAGAGAGAGAGAGAGAGAGAGAGAGAGAGAGAGAGAGAGAGAGAGAGAGAGAGAGAGAGAGAGAGAGAGAGAGAGAGAGTTGAAGAAGATAACTAACTACGTAGGGTAACATCAGAGGTTTGATGGAACACAGGTACCAAACAAACATAAAGAAGTGATCCTTGAGCCAACAACATGTGTAGTCTGCCTCGGATGCACAATAACTGCTCCTTTCCTTTCAAATTTCAACGTAACAAACCCTATTCCTCTGTTACTATTATTACTGTTACTACCTTCCCCTATGCCCTATTTTTTCCTACTGTGTAGCTATAGCTATTCTACTCTCAGTTAGACAGACACAATTATCACCATAAAAAATAGAATAATAATACTTTGACAACATTTTTTTGACAATATTTTAATATTGTTTACGTGTCAGTAATTGGTCCATGTTGGTGTTTATCATTATTATTATTGATTGAGAATTATTGATTGAGAAGTAATTTTGGACGGTTGATGATGTTAAAATGTTGTCAAAAAGTATCATTATCCTAAAAAACAACATCATAATATTTAGGATAATGATACTTTGACAACATTTTTTTACAACATTTTAATATCATTTACGTGTCATTCTGTGATTGATCCAAAATTACTCCACAATCAAAAATAATAATCATAAACACTAACATGGACCAATCACAGAATGACACGTAGATGATGTTAAAATGTTGTCAAAAAAATATTGTTAAAGTATCATTATCCTAATATCTATTAACCAAAACTCTGATCATTTCTCATATTATTCTCCTACTAATACATTAAAAAATACAAAATATTTAATCAGTGTGCAAAAAAAAAATGTATTAGAACTAATATTCTTAGTTAATATAACCATGAATGTCATTTTTCATAATAACAAATGTAACATGTACAAGTCCGAAGTTGACAACATAAACAAAAATAAAGACAAAGATGATAAAAGACAAAAGACATTATAATTTAGCTCGCCTATCTATTTTCCTGACACACAACCTTGTCTTGACCAAGCTTGATAGCAACCTTTGCTCTGCTCGTTTTAATCTATGCAAATGTCTGCAACCCTAAATTAATTAGCTTGTGAACACTGTTTCTGGAAGGTTGATATGTTGATCAAGCTAATTAATTTTGAAGTTTTATAATATAATAATGATATATGTCTGTTTATGGTTTATAATAATGGGGATGGAAGATTATAATCTCTAAGGTTGTCTTGAAATGGATTTACCAAATTGAAGATTTGAGAAATTATTTTTGTTTTACTCAGATAGGAGGTAGCGTTTGGAGGGTATTTGATTAAGAAAGAGGGTGTACCCACCTTTGGTGGAGACACGACTACCACTTCAAACAAGTGGCAGTTGAAGTTTTCAACAGCTGAATCGATTTCGACCATTTCATGTTCCTAACATGCTGCCCAAAATGTTTTAGAGATGATTACTTACTTTTAATTCATAAAAAATATAATGTTTTTCATTTAATTAGTTTTATTTTTTTTATTCTCTAAACTTAAATTTTTTATTTACTTTTTGTCTTTGTGTTTTTTCAATTGAATTTTATTTTTAAAAAAAAATACACAACGTGGTCACTTTTATTAAATAGACAAAATTTCATTTGAGATGTAATTCGTGTCAAATTTTAGATTTGTTACGTATAAATGTCTAAATCATTTTTTAATTTGGAATTGCTTTGATTTTAACACGTGACAATTTCTAAATATCACCTTCCAAATGATCATAGATTGTTGTTGGGTGGCTGAAAAACTATGCTTAGTGTGAACAGGTCATGCACACTACCATTGGGTTGACATTGTTCACCATGGAAGGTGTAATATTAATCTCTTAGCATTGAAGAATACCATTCATTGAAGAAACAAAAAATGACATCAAATGCAATTTTAACTTTTGCCCCCACATTGTTGTGTCCATGATGTTCCAATTTTCATGTTTTAAGCATAGGGCCTTTGGTGGTCCCAAACTTACCATTTATTTGAATAAATATTACATAATTGGGGTGTTTTTGCTCCTACAAGAATCACAAAGAAAAATATTATAGAATGATTCTTGAAGATATTCATGGCATCACTTCAACTTTATCTTCTTATTACTCTTTTGTGAGTTTCACACTTTTAGGTTAGGTTAGATGGGTCTTCATATGCTTTATCTTCTTCTTATATTAATTATTGAGTTCATGTTTTAATATGCTTTTCCATAAATAATTCATTAATAAAAAATATGAAGTTTGCAATTGAAAAACAAATTATTTTTTTAATGTTCTTTTTTTAATAATTATATACAATTCTTGAGTTTAGAAATAGAAATGAATTGTGTGCATGTTTGAATTTTGCAATCTAAGGAATTAATGGTCATAGGATGAAGATAATTTAAATTAGAGAAATTAAATGTTAATTGTGCAAAAGGAAGACATTTTTAACTGAATATATATATATATATATATATATATATATATATATATATATATATATATATATATATATATATATATATTGATCTTAGAGAAATAAAATGAAACATATTATATAGAGTATAATACGATAATCTTCGTAGAATGATTACTCTTTCCAGTTTATTTATTACTTATAGAACCCATTCATTTACAATTTGTTTACTATATTTGTTATCATTTAACATAAAATAAAATACTTACTTTATTTTACGAGAATATTCCTTCTGGCATAAAATAGTGTTGTAGATTTTTGTCACCATCCTGTAAAGAAAAAGTTGATGAAAAATGCTTCGATTGAAAATAGGATAATAATATTTTTACTAAAATTGCTTCGATGCTAACAAAAAAATGCTTCAAATTATAATTCCAAAATGAAAACAATAAATTATATTTTTGAAAAGAAAAAAAAAATTAAAACTATAGAGAGTATACATGTTTGAAGCACTACGCTATTTTTTATGTGGTTTGACACGATTGCAAGTTGAATATATATCCAAACTAAATATAAATATTATATATAAAAAGAAATCAAATCAAACCAATTTTTATTGTTTGTTTTATATTGATTTTGTAATTTTATTAATAGATATGATGATATAATACTATATCATAATGAATAATATTTTTTTTTCTTTACTGTAATTATATATTTATTTCATTCAACACGATACTCGGTTTTGACAATTCTTTTATATATAATAGCAACTGTTTCTTTGTTTTTTTATCAACAATCAAATTAAAATAAAATATAAAAGATAGTAAAGTGATTACAACAAAGGACAAAAATAAACAAGAAACAAATGTCATCATGTTGTATTTATTCGTTGATATAAATACCAGGTCATTTTAAATATTTATCTTCCAACGTATTTTTAAATAATTGATTGTGATAAAAATATAAATTAAGTCAAAATCTAAAAACAATGACAGATTATTTTCAATAAAAAAAGTTAAAATACCAAATATCTCATTATCAGCCTTACATAAACATTTTCTAATTTTAAGTTCGTCCAGTAATTAGAAGACATGTAATATAATAATCATAAAGACAAAGACGAAAGAAAAATCAAATTATATATATAGAAGGATCAAAACATTTTGAAAAAATATAATATTACATTTTCAAAAGGGGTAATATAGTCTTTTTATGTAATTGTAACTTTTGTTCTCTGCCAGAAAAGTTGGATTCCCCATCTTGCATGAGAATGATATTGAATGGAAGTGAGATAAAAATGATTCATGGAAAAACTAAGATTCTGAATTGAAGATTCCGAAAAAAAGAAAAAAACTCTTTCTGCTATGCCATTTAAGTGAATGGACTCATTCAACTAATTCACATATTCTTCTCTTACTTTTGTGATACTTTGACAACATTTTTTTGACAATATTTTAACATCATTTACGTGTTATTCTGTGATTGGTCGATGTTGATGTCTATGATTATTATTATTAATTCTAAATTAATTTTGGACCAATCACAAAATGACACGTAGATGATGTTAAAATACTGTCAAAAAAATATTAACAAAATATCACCCGTGAATGTTAAATTAAAAGGATAATATTAAATATGTTTTATTTTAAGTTACTTATATAAGTGTAACTCTCATAAAATCGATTTGTAAATAAAATCGATTTGTAAAATAAATGTTGTATCAATTTATTAAATATAAATTAACTTTATATTTAATTTACGTGATACTTCTAACATAATTCATCCAAAATTTTAATTTAATATATTTTAATCTCTCACTAATTCACAAAATTCTTTTAAAAGTCATGAGTGATTAAATTTGAATATAAAATTTGGATTAAATATATTTTAATTTTTAATTTTTAAAAATAAATTATTTTAATTTGATAATATTAAATTATTTTAATTAAATTAATAATCTCTTATGTTAAAATTTAAATTCAAATATATTGTATGATATAAACAATATAACGAATATATATATATATATATATATATATAATATTATTAAAATTTGTTAATCAAATTATAGTATTAATGAATAAAAAAATTTAATTATGAATCAAAATTTAAAAACTACAAAAATATTTAACACTTAAAATATAAATTATAACTCATCTATTTTTCTTTTTCTTTTTTGTGTGCAAAGATTTGATGAGTTAAAACAAAAGTTATGGTTTAAAGAACGAAGGATTATGGTTTATTTATTTATTGACCTTATCTTTCATTTCTTTTTCTTTCATAAGTTCTGTCAAAATAGTTTTGGATTTTTGGTAAAAATAATTTTTTTTTATCCAACGTTATGATCATTTTTCAGTTTCATTTTAAAAATAAATTAATATTTTTTTCTATCAAATTAAGATAATAATTTTATGATATAACTTGAATAGCCAATGAGACATCATCAATTAGTTATATACTATATGA
Organism: Vigna umbellata; assembly: GCF_029865625.1. Lineage (NCBI taxonomy): Eukaryota > Viridiplantae > Streptophyta > Magnoliopsida > Fabales > Fabaceae > Vigna > Vigna umbellata. Next base: position 14,483,859 of record NC_142165.1, on the reverse strand, counting down.
ACAACAAATATCAAATAACATCATATTAACTTTATCATGATAATCCTTTTATAAAAAAATATATTAATAAATTTTTAGAAAAATGTTATAAACTAAGATTATTTGAGACAAAATAAAATTTTTTTTATTATGAAATAAAAAAATTATATTTAACTAATAATTTTCATTCCAATTACCTATATATTATTTCCTACATTGGAATGAATGAGATACCTACTTAATTTTTAAGGCTTAAAATGACTCTTTATTAGTTATCATAAAACAAAAACATGTAAAAGGATAATATTTTGTACTAATATTTTATAACACGTTTTTATTTGAATAATATCATTAAATTAATCTGTCATTTAATTTTATATATAAAATAATAATGTATATATAATTTTATTTAAAGTTTTAGAAATAAAAATTGTAAGAAAATCCAAAATTTTCCGTGATTTTTTTTAAAGCAAATCCAACTATCAGCAGTTACCGTTGCCATTACAATACTAAGCTCAAGTCAACTTTCAGATAATTGAAAAAATCACCATTGATTAATTTTGGGTAAATTGCTATTTTATTTGTTTGTAAATTAGGTTTTACATTTTTTAAAAGTTGTAATTAATTTTAATTCAATCTTCAAAATTTTCATAACTTGTTTTATGTTTTACTTTTGTTTTCACTGGAAGTCCTTATTTTGATTTATCTTTTTTTATCTGTTATACCAAGATGCCTAAAGCATTCCCAGCTTTCTGAACTAACTACTGCATTCTGGGTACCTCTTCATGCACAATCGGCCTACGGCCTACCTTCTAACAGAGGAAAAAAGTGTGACAACATAAGCCTCAAACATAAACGTTACTATATATACCAAACAAATTGAGATGACACTGCATTCATCACACACAACACACAACACACAACAGTAAACATTCAAGTTTCCCATAATGGCTCTCAGGTCTGTGGTACTTCTCACCCTCCTCTTTGCCATTGCTGAATGTCAGACAACAATTTCATTCAACCAAACCGACCTAGAGGCAGCCATGGCTGACATGAGAAGCAGGTCTTACTATGGATTTGTCATCCTCCTCAAAATTCTCAACAGCCAGCAAAATTCACTGAGAAGCAATGATTTGACATTCCTAATGCCAAATGATGATGAACTATCACAGTTCTCCATATCTCTAGACCAGCTGCATGATTTCATACTCAGCCATTCTATTCCAACACCGTTGCTGCTCAGTCACCTATTACGCTTTCCAAATGGGTCTGTGGTTCCCTCTAGCATTCCAAGTAGGATGATCAACATCACCAACAGCGGTAGAACAGGTTTGTTTGTCAACAATGCAAGGATTGTCACACCAAATGTATGCCAAAGCTCTTTAATAAGATGCCATGGAATCAGTGCTGCTTTGACGTTTGCAAACATGGTTTCGTTCCACCGAACCCCACAAGCTAACGTGCCAAACCCAGCTGCATCTGTCAAAAAGATGAGTATCCCATTTTTCTAGTAAGGCGAGAAAAACACTTGGTCTGTACTGTTCCATTTTATCAATAAAATTCAATATTCTATCCCATGTTATTTGATCTGTAATCCTGAATAATATCATAATACTAAACATATTGGTTAGCTAATTAAATTCCACACATCAAGATAGTCAATAACTTAATGTATTCCAAACATATTGATTAACTAATTAGATTTCACAAATCAAAACATTTAATAAGTTAATGTATTCAAACATAGATCGGGACAACAAATTACTACTACCTCTTCCCACGAAGGGTTAGATTGTCTAAAACGTCTCGAACCTAGTGACACCGACTGCATCAATGGTGTAATAAAATAATATTACTATTATAGGTAGACGATTACAATATGCATACACTTAACCGAGGCTTATGGGTTTGTTCGAAAAGGATGGCAGTCATTAGATGGACCATCTGCACTGGGAGGAACACTATAGAGAAGATCATGAATTTTGGAAAACATCAAGGGGTCACCACCACTACTGCTTTGCAATATACGAGAAGACTCCTGCATTTTGATCTTCTCATACAGATACTGCTTCTCAGCCTCGGCCTCACTTAATCTTTGCTTCAAATAATTACTGGTATATTCTTCTTCTGATTTATCAGACTTGGCAAGAAGAATCCTCTGGAGCCGCTCAGCTTCTCTTTTAGCTTCATTAGACTTCATCTGGAACATATCAGCCTCTGCACTTTTAAGCCTCACAATTTTCTCTAGTTCTTCAATCTCTAACTTCTTTTTTTGCCTATCCATTTTTAGTTCTCCTGCTTCTCTGGCCTTGTCTGCTAATTCACGTTCACAAGCATCAAAAGACAACCGAGCCTTCTTGAACATTCTCATCTTCTCATTGGCTACCATTTCCATATTTCTTACAGCCTCATGCACCACCTCTGAAATTCTATTGCATGCCTCCTGTGGAACAATCAGTCTTCCACTTCCACTTTCAACATTTTCCAGGGTCTTTTGAGAGTCCAGCTCAAGCTCTTCACATATGAAACGTATTGGTTAGAACAAAAAGAAAAGAGAATGAATAAAACTACCAATATCTTAACACCAATATTGCTTCACCAACTAATCACATTATACTAACTACAATTTTCAGGTAAACTAGAAAACTTGTACCTTTGAAAAACATCAATATTCCCGTGCATGCAGCCGTAGTTTCGACTTTGCCACTTCTTAAATTTTCCTTGAGATCGTCAGACTTCCAGTGGAGTTTCCTCCCTCGTGGGTCTTTACTTCCATGAAAGATCCTACTGACAAAATCAAGTTCCCTAATCAGGGCCTCTCCATCCCATGACATCGCACAATGCTGGAAGACATCTTTAACCCAACCCAGCAGTTCTGAAGTCCTATTGCATGCTTGACACTTAAATACCATTTCGTTTGGCCCTGTTCCATTCTGTGTAGCAGGGCCCACACAAATAAGTTGCTCGCGAATGGCACAATCAGTGTGAGTCCAATGAGAGCACAAATCACATCCAATCCAGCGGCATGTATTTACTTCAAAGTCAAACTTACTGCAGATAACACACATGCAAAGATTGCAGAAACCATTTCCATTGGTGCATGTTTCACAGGTACAATCTTCAGCAGGAAGCTGGCTCCCACAAGCTAGGTTTCTACATCTCTTATACAGAAATATCTCAATCAATGAAGCCTGAGATAGATTGATGCTAGGATGTAAAAATCCCTGAATTCCAGTATTTATGGCAACAAGGATTTCGAGCTGCACACGATGTGTTCGTGCCAATGTGTTGGTTGTTAAATCAGATCTACTCTGAACAAGCTTCTGCAAAATAAAAAATTCCTCTCTATGCTGCGAGCCATTCCCTCCTTCAAGGATAACTCGAAGTTCATTTTTCAGTTCGTCAAGAAATTCGGAAGGTAGATGAACCATTTTTTCACATATTATATCAACTCGTTCTCTTGCAACGTCATGAAGAGTAATTTTGTCAGAACCAGAAACACGACGTATAACAGCCTGATCAGGGAAGTCACTCTCCCTTTTTATTGCTGCAGCAGGAGGCCAAATTTCCCGAGAACTGGCACTTTCAGTCGGAGATTCACGGAGATTGCCAGTGTTTGATCTAGGCTCCTCAAGTGAAAGGCGGGGATCTGAAGAAACTAGAGACAGAGAAGTTCGTAGTCCTTCACCACCTTGTGACTGCTGTCGTGGAGGGTGCATGATTATTCGGCAAACGCTTCAGTTTTTGTTAAAACCTAGTGGCCATACCCAACAAAAAATATTTAGTTTTTAAGCAGCTACACATATTCTTTGTTACAGTCAAAGGAACTTGAAAAAATCATAGTCTGCCAACAGGTGCAGGCTTTCATCCAAAGCAAGAGCCAGAGATCGGAGAGATTAAAAATATCAAAATATTTAGTAATCAATCCGGCCCTAATTTTTCCAACAACTGATGGCAAAATGCAAATAAATTCGAAAAAGGCAAATGATCGTATCTCGCACAATAATCACATCAAAATCCATCAGTAATAACAGAAGAGAAGAAAAAATCACACTTAATTCTATTATGCAACAAACCGTACAAAAGAAGCTGGAGAGAAATGCAATCAATCTCTAACCGAAAAATTGATGTGAGACAAGTTTGCTGATAATCAAATCATCAAATCATACGACGAAGAGACAACTTAAACGACCCAGAGCACAAGTTGATCATGAAATTTCAGACTTAAAAAATTGCTACAAAGAATGTTTTGAATTGTTGAACGTGGTGCATCGAAATTCAGAGAATCAGAGCAAATATATGCTTAAAAAAATAAGAACAAAAAATTGATTAAAAAAGAGAAGAAACTTACCAGAGAGAGAAGGGAAGAGAAGGTAAAGTATGTTCTTCACACAAAACACAAGACAAGGAATTAAGGAGAGGGGTAGGTTAGGTCAAAGGAAGGAAAAAACTGTGAAAAAGAGTGAAACGGAGAATGAAGGAGAAACGGAAATAGAATAATCAAACTGGTCTTTTTTCGTTTGAACTGTGACTCCGTGAGTTGGAGTGGGAACGGAAGAAGGGTGGTATTTATCAACGGTGACCGGTCCACGCGGTTGCAAAGAGCGTTAAGTTAACACTGTTATCTTCTGACCAAATTATGCCAGGTCAATATCCAAAACCATTTCTTGATAATGTATGCTGATTTATTATAAATATTAATACATATATTAAATATTACATGTAAATTTTAATATTTATATAATATTATTTACGTTATATTTATTATTAATAAATACATTAAACTCCCTAAAATATTAATAAATATTTATTAATATTTAAATTATTTAATGATAATATAATTATTATATATTACAATATATTATATAACATTAATTGATGAGCTGCAAAGCAGTTTGCTTATGCATGAACAACACATGAGTAATATTTGAAGGTGACTCATGGAAGCTAAATATGTTTAAACTAAAATGGATAATTTTTATACAGTGATATGGATATTGTTTAATGTTACTTTCATTTCTCTTATTATTGGAAAAATAGATTAGAAAACTTGAAATTTATCTTTTTAAAATAAAATAAAAAAAATATTATCTAACTTGTACATAAATTAAAAATTGAAGAAGTTATATGAATTTTGATATATATATATTATAACAACCCTTTTGATTTTTTTTACCACAAAAGATGTGAGTCCTGTGGTTGTTGCGTGGGTCTGAAATGAACTTGACATGGTCGTCTGGTGTCTCCTCCGCCACACCTTTCGCTCCTGCAACCAACAAGGCCCTTCCAAAGAAGCGGCGTCGTTTTAACGTGGTGTCGTTGAAGCGGAGGGCGAAAGCAGGGAGTGCGGGGCTAGTGAAGGAGCCGAAGAAGGAGTTGTCGCGCATTCTCCGAACCGAAGCCGCCATCAGAGGCGTTGAGAACAAAGCCAAGTCTAACTCCCACAAGCAGCTCTGGCCCAAGGCCCTTCTTGAAGCCCTAGATGACGCCATCAAACGCCGTCGTTGGCAATCCTCTCTTGAGGCAAAGACAATTTTTGTTTTAGATGCTGTGCAATTCTAAATTTAGACACTTCCGTGATGTTGGGATTTTCTGCGGGAATGGACCCAACCTTCATTGGTGGGAGATTGACTTTGTTTTTTTTTTTTTTTTGAGCGGGATATAGAACAATGAACACACTTAAGTGGACACTGAGTTATTCAAATAATCAAATTAGGGATAATTTAGCCCCTGCACTGAGTTTATAATGATGGGGGATGATGGTTTCATCTGCCTTTAATTCATCTACATGTTTTGAGAATTAACTTTTGGATTGAGTGCAATGCTATGGTCAGCTGTGTTATATTGACTAGATTGAGCTATTCTTGGGGTTATTAAATTTTGTAGTGACTGTTGGTTTTGTGGACAGTTGAGAGTAGTATGTAAAGTGTGCTGTTCTGGAAACTTGCCAGGTGTTTAATTCGAACAATATCATGTGATGCTTTGTATTTACTGTTTAACTTTTCATCTTGAGTGTGACCGTGAAATTTTTCCAAATGGGCATGACTTGGAGAGTTATGTAAATCTTTATTTTTGAGCGACAAATCTTGATTCAATCGTTCACCTGGTTCATTTTGCCTTCATGCAATCTTAGATTTCTTTGGCAAAAACCTAGGGCTGCTTTGAATTTGAAATATTTCGTAGTCTATGAATGTAAGACATGAGTAGATTTTGTTTAGGCCGGGAAACGTGACTGCAATTGATTTTAGGATTAATATTTGTGCTCAGTTGTGTCTGAAGTAGGACTTGTTTCCTTTTGCAGATTTTTGCACTTCTTCGAAAGCAATGCTGGTACGAACCACGATGCCAAACATATGCAAAACTGTTGATGATGCTTGGCAAGTGCAGGCAGCCTGAAGAGGCTTCTCATCTCTTTGAGATCATGTTTTCTGAAGGGCTGAAACCTACTGTTGATGTCTACACTGCTCTTGTAAGTGCTTACGGTCATAGCGGTCTCCTTGATCAGGCACTTTCTATTGTTGAAGATATGAAATCGGTTGTTGACTGCGAACCAGATATATATACATATTCTATTCTTGTCAGTTGCTGTGCAAAATTTCATCGTTTTGATTTGATTGAACATGTCCTTGCGGAGATGTCATTTCTGGGCATCCAATGTAACTCTGTGACGTATAATTCCATAATTGATGGTTATGGTAAGGCTGGCATGTTTGAACAGATGGATAATACATTGAATGATATGATTGAAAATGGCAACTGCCACCCAGATGTTTTCACGCTGAATTCTTTTGTTGGGGCACTTGGAAAGGATGGGCAAATTGATAAGATGGAGAAGTGGTATGATGAATTTCAGCTAATGGGCATAAAACCAGACATAACAACATTCAATTTGATGATAAAGTCCTATGGAAAAGCTGGCATGTATAAGAAGATGAAGACTGTCATGGATTTCATGGGAAGAAGGTTTTTCACTCCAACAGTTGTCACGTATAATACTGTCATCGAGGTGTTTGGCAAAGCTGGAGAAATTGAGAAGATGGATCAATACTTTCTAAAAATGAAGCATCTTGGAGTGAAGCCTAATTCTATTACTTATTGCTCACTTGTCAGTGCATATAGCAAAGTTGGACGTATTGACAAAGTTGAGTCAATTATGAGGCATGTTGATAATTCTGGTGTAGTATTGGATACTCCCTTCTTTAATTGCATAATTAGCGCCTATGGGCAGGCTGGTGACCTAAAAAAGATGAGCGAGTTATTCATGGCCATGAGAGAAAGAAAATGTGAACCTGATGGCATCACTTTTGCTTGCATGATCCAGGCATACAACACCCACGGGATGACTGAGGCTGCTCAAAATTTGGAAAAGATGATGATTTCTGCCAAAGATAACTTGGGTATGTTTCAATTTGTGCTACTTGTTCTTTGATATCTTTTCTTTGTTTTGGTCCCATTGTGCTCAGTAGGAAATGCATGATCTACTAAGCATTCCTTGGTATTTGAGGCTAGGCAACTTTTGTGCTGGATAATGTTTTATGCCTATTAGTATTAGTCATTATTGAGTTCGTTAGCTTGTTAGGTTGGGCTGAGACTGCAAAATAAGGAACATTGCGAAAATATACAGAGGCTCTATAAATGTAAGTTGGAGAGGTTTTTTGTGCTTCATAGCACCCCCTTTCCCTCTAGTTCAGTTTCTTAGTTTTAGTAGAACTTTTCAGTCAATTTACGATCCCATGATTTGTACGTTTCCTCTCTTCTTCCAATCTTGGGTAGGATCTTTAGTTTGACAATCTTGGATCGGACCTAGAGTAGGAATGAGCTCATGCCACCAGAGTGGATGCAGAATGTGAGAAAGAAGTTTTGTGGAATCCAAAGCAGTTAGTGAGTGTTGTTGTGCGAAAGTATTACTTCTGTATCAGTCTAAAAGTAAAGGGGCGTAGCTGGGTTGAGCTAGGCGTTCTGTTTTGTATCAGTCTTATTGAGGAAGACCATTTGTTCTTTTTGCCTTCATATAATTACTTTTCTCCAATAGTAAGGCCCAAGTTTTGCTTTTCGCGAATTGATTCATTTTCCCTCGAATAAACTTTATATCATTGACACACCTTACCCGATTTTTTACCAACAGGCATTAAGTTGATTGAATGCTAGCGTGGATAATTGTGATTCAACACTTAAAATTTACTCAGCATTTTCCTTGGTGATCCTCGCTCAGAAAGATTTGATTTGAGAACTTGAGCAGGTAAGCATAGATTCATCTAAATCATAGATTCAACACTTCCTATATCTCTTTACTATGCCTAAAATTCACTTTAAGATAGAAGCCCACGTAAGCTGAATTCTGTAGTCTGAAATGCATCTCATTCACCCACACTTTCAAATTCATCGTGAGTACCATAAAAGCCATGCTATACTGTATCAACAGGCAATAATGTAATTACAGAAGGTATCTTTTGACCAAAGAGGATGTCCATCATTCAAATTGTATTCCATATCTTGATAAATTTTGTGGAACACCCTGCTTTGTTCTGTTCATGGGAAGTTGTTCCTTATTTTCTGTTTCATATTGAACTACTTTGTTTCAGTTTTTAAGATTATTATTCTGTTGATTTTCAATCTCATCAGCATAGGTGAATCTCTGAGCATCGAAATATTTGAGTCTGCATGTCACCTAATTTTATCATCAGTTTCAATTGTACTAATATGCATCTGGTGTTAAATACACAGTTGTTTGTAATTGCATTTCAGGGAGACTAAAATTTAGTTCATAAATGATTGCCCCAATAACCATTGGGTTTTGTTGTTTGTGGGTAAGAAGTGGGAGAGATTTTAAGGTAGAGTTTTTTAAGGAAGTGAGTTTTATAGGAGTAACATTTCTTCTGGGGGGATGATGTTACTCTATCATTACTTTCCAAAAAAAAGAAAAACAATTACTGTTCTTTCTAATTTCTCATTCTCTCAATTCCTTATGTGCTCTTTGCAGCATCGTCACGACCAACTTGCCACTGCGGCAAATGGCAGTGTTATATACAACCCTAACTCAATTTTTTGAACGCTTTGATTTTAAATTTTCGGTCCCACTGAATGCTACTGTATCTTATTCAGCAAGGCTAAGCTAACCGTTTCCAGTCCTTGTGTCAAATGCATCTGTGCTTCCGCTGTGTTTCCACTGAGTAACTTACCCTTATGCATAGCTACAGACTTTTGCATCATCACCCTTTACTAAATTTGAATATTAGTGTTGTGCCCTGCAGGGAATCTATATGATATAACATCGGAGTGCACGTTCCATATGTTGGGTTTATTTATCATGAACTGAAGAGTAGCTTCAATCAAATTGGGGGTCCGGCAAACCATCATGCACACAACTCATTCTACCTATTGGGTGTTCATATTTGTCTATACAGCTCACATGCCAATGAATTGCAGTATAATTTATGCGGGTCCTAATGGGTCTTATTTGTCACTCGGTGAGTTTCATCCCTAAAGTAGTAGGACCTACATGGATTTTAACAAATAGTAAATAGATGTTAAAAAAAAGTGTGAAGAGACTTGGAGTGTTCTGTTAGCACTATTTCCATATGGTTACTAAGTGGCCACAACCAATGAGTGGCACGCCGACTTATTGCACGGTTTGTTAAAATAATGAAATACGTCATTGAAAAGTTAATGTGTTTCTCTGTTGAACTTACATTTCCGTTTAATAATTCGGGAGTAAAAACGATATAATGTACAGTAATAAATGCATTGAAGTTCTATAACCAATGTAAGTGGTATTTAAAGTTATTTTTTTTAAAATATTGAAAACATTTTTTCAAATAATTTCAGCTAATTATTTTTAACTCAAGTAATTTAAAATACATCTCCCTTTAGTAAGTTAGTATTTTTGAACACATGTTATCATCCATACCTGAACTTATTTAAAATCTATTATTTTGAATTTATCCTGAAAATGTCCTAAATTATAAAATGTTCAATCACATAATCACATTTACCGTACTATGGTTCAATATTCAATTTATTTTGGGTGTTGAAAACGACAATGCATTCACCAAAAAGACCGCTTTATTTTTAGAAAAAAAATGTAACTTTAATAGTGCCCAGTTGACAGCCCCCACAATCCAAACTAATAATGGACCACCGCGCAGGTACCAAATCACAGCAGTAGCAACTGTTCTAGGGCAGTCATTCTTATGTCAAATGCTGCCGTAAGAAATCTTTATCCAAATTAATATGAACAAAAGAAAAACTAATAAAAATATGATACTTGGCAATGGTTTTGACTAACTAAACAACTGAAAGGATGAAATAACACGTGCTTCCATTGCCACTGAATTCCTCATGATATATCTATAAATGGTTACTACCAACACCCACGTTCCTCAAGAATACAACTTCACCTATAAGCAAACAGCTTTGAAAGAAAGAACAGAAAGCGAACGGGAAAAGACAAAAATGTCCATATGACTGTCCTCTCACTTCTGACTGCCAGCCTCAGTAGGTTCGACAACCTCAGCTTCTACAGTTTCTGGGATATGGGGCTGCGCTACAGTGGACTGGAACTGATCAGGAGTCGACCATTTACCTGTAAGAGCCATACCCATCATCTCGTATATCTTCCCTCCAAGTTGTGCTGGATTATCAGGCTGCACGCCAACAACCAGTCAAAAGATACGACTTAAGGACTTCACAAAGGAAACTCAAACGACATTCTTAATAATAATATCAAGCATGAGCTCACCGTAAAACCACTGGAAACCAAAGCTGCATCATACAAAAGATCGATAGCTCTGAGGGCATCTTCATCATTGGGATTCGTTTTATATGCAGCCTGAAAATACCCATTTGATTGCGTTATCATAATTTCAATTTGTAATCATGACGAAGAAATGGAAATTGTCCATTTATCTTACATCCAAATTCCTGATAATGGCATGGTCAGGGTTGATCTCAAACACCCTTCTGCTCCTCATGAATTCCAAGCTGGATGCATCACCCATACTCTGTGCCTTCATCAGCCTGCAACAAGTTTGGTTACATGCTGCACATTGTTACTTAAACGTTCAAAATACACGATCAATCTAAGAAAAGAGGACAACCTTTCCATGTTTGCAGACCAACCAAATTTCCCAGACACCAGAACACAAGGTGAAGAGCTAAGTCGGTTTGAAATTTGCACACTTGCAACTTTTTCTCCCAGTCGCTTCTTGATCCAGTCACATGTTTGGCCAAATTCCTGCTTCATTTCTTTTTCCTTTTCCTCATTCTTATCACCTAAAGAAACAACAAATGGGTAACAAACTTGAACAATAAAAAACAAAGCTATGAATTCACACCATTGTCGACAGTAAGATTTGCCAGAGAGACTAAGAAATATTTGGTAAACTAAACGCGAGTGTTTGTCTAATCAAATTATTGAGGAAGTTTAAAGAAAGAAGTTAAACCTAGATCCAAGTCTTCTTTGCTAATGTCAACAAAATTCTTTTCCTTGTATGATTTAAGGTTTTGAATGGCAACCTCATCTATTGGATCCACCAAAAACAGAACCTGAAAAATTACACAACAAAAAACACCAATATACGTATTAACTGATAGAAATAAGTACTTAAAAGATGCAAAGTTGTAAAGTCTAAAAAGAAAACAAAGATTACTTCAAGATCCTTCTCCCCAAGTTTCTCCAAGAAAGGGGTGTTCTTCGCACTAGTCACACTGTCAGAAGCAATATAATAAATATCCTTTTGATCAGGTTTCATGTTCTCCACATATTCATCCAAGCCAATCAGTTCTTCCTCACTTTGGGATGAGAAAAAGCGAAGCAATGGAGCAATACGTTTGTGATTCTCACGGTCTTCAATGCAACCCAATTTCAAGTGTTTGCCAAAGTTCTCCCAGAATTTTTCATAATCCTGCATACAGGAACAAGTCATCTGGTAAACTACTAACAAAAAGACCACCCTTTTATCAAGAGCAGTTATATAAAAAGAGACCTAAAATAAATGATTATATATATATATATATATATATATATATATATATATATAATGTTGATACTCCTACACCTAAATTTTTCCTAGCTACCCTACAACTTCAAAAATAATAAAAGAAAACTGTGTATACAATGAACAATTTTCAGAATAATAATATACCTCTCTGTTCTCACTCATGGATATTCCCAGAATCATGTCAAAAGCTTTCCGAACTAAACGTTTCCTCATAATCCGCACCTTCAAGCATTACAGAAAAAATTAAGGCATAACTGGTATGATAAAATAGAGATCCAGATGTAAACATCAAGCTTATTCACATTGCCCTATCTACTTACTATGCGGCTCTCTTGAAGAATTTCACGTGACACATTAAGTGGGAGGTCATTTGAGTCAACAACACCTTTGACAAAGCTCAAGTATCGAGGGAACTGTTCAACAAACACATAAGCCCACCATAATTCAATTTTGATAATAGCAACCAGATACTCGAGGTTGTAGAATGTAGATAGCAAAATGCTTATACCAGTTCTCCATCAAAGTCATCTGAAATGAACACTCTCTTCACATAAAGTCTTATATTCTTGGTCTTGGGATTGATTATGTCATCCTTCCCTGAGGGAGCAAAGGCTGGAACGAAAAGTATAGATCTAAATTCTACTTCACCCTGAAATAACAACCATCACGTATCAATAAAAATAACCATCACAATTATTATCTGTAAGACTATGAACCTCCCCAGGAATATGGTGAAAAATTGACATTATCAATCTAGTTTTTCAGCCAAACTCTGAATTTTCATTAACAAATAAAGGTATCCCTTATGCACAACAAGGTGGCACTTGAGACCATAAAATCCTTACCTCTGTGGTAAAGTGTGAGGATGCTAATGGCTCCAAGTATTCATTAAAAGTTTTCTTGTAGAATTCATTGTACTCCTCTTTAGTGACTTCTTTAGGATTGCGGAGCTGCAAAAATAAAGTAATTCCACTTTATTCAATTAATAATTTTCTAAATATTTGAGTGCAACTCATGAAATTGGAAATCATAAAACTCACCCAGATTGGTTGGGTCTCATTTGTCAGTTCCCAATCCCAGTACTTCTCAACAACAGTTTTAGTTTTCTTCTTTTTCTGTCATGACAATGTGTCAAAGTCACTAGTGAATGTTACCTCAGTCTTCCTTTGCAGAAGGTACACAATTACACATTCACATCAATGAAAACACTGGATACAGCACATACGCAGAACAATCAGAATGTTACCTCAGTCTTCCCATCTTGATCATCCTTTTTAGCTTCCTCCGTATCCTCCTCAACTTCCACCTAGAATGAGAACAAAATTCATTTAAAACTAAAGAAGTCAATACTAAAATAAAATCCAGTGGATGATGAAATTAACTCAAGAGAAGTAATATCATCATAGATAGTGCCATCAAACTGAAAAGATCTATGTTAAATTGCCATACTTCTTTGGTGAATCCCTTTTCCTGCCAAGTGTATATTGGGAACGAGACAAATTGTGAATAGTTTTTCACAAGCTTTTCAATACGCTCTGGATGAGCAAAACCTTTGTCATCCCTCTGAAAGGTAGCAATGGGCATAATAAAATCACTTTTGTAAGATCGGGAAAAAGAAAACTTAAATAATTACTTAATGTTAAAAAAAAGATGATTACCAACATACCTTGAGATAAAGAGTAAGACGAGTTCCTCTTGGAATCAGCTTCTCAGGATCTGTTTCCTCAGTTATGGTATATGAGCTAGCATTTGCCTCCCCTTCCCAGATGTATTGCTTATCAGATTTTGGACTCTTTGTCGAGACAACCACCTTCAAACAACACAAATTGATATAACTACCAAATTAAACAAAAAAATAAAAGACCATGACATATTTACTTTTACACAAATTCATACCCGATCAGAAACCAGGAAAGCAGAATAAAATCCCACACCAAACTGCCCAATTAAGTTGTTGTCACCACCAGCATCCTTGCTATCCTTTTAAAAGATAGACATTTGTCAGAAGGTAATATACATGAATTAGAAAGCAAATAAAGATGATAAAATCTTAAAGCATATATCAAAAGAAGTTAAGACCTTCAGAGCCTTCAAAAACTTTGCAGTTCCACTTTGAGCAATAGTTCCAAGGCAATCAACTAGCTCTTGCCTAGTCATACCAATGCCTGTATCACTGCATATAACATATGTTGCAGCACCAACTGAGATTATAATAGTATATTAAATATAAAATCAAAGTTATTTCTCTTACGTAATAGATATGATCCCATTATCCTTATCAGTTTGAATTCGGATATCAAAATCAACTGCATCCTTCAACAGTCCAGGCTCTGTTACACTCAGAAATCGCAGCTTATCCAAAGCATCACTTGCATTGCTGTACATAAAAATATATAGATTAGCAGATTGGGCAACACGCAGTTACATACATAACTCCCTTCTTAAAAATAGTCTCCTAAAAGGTTGAAGGACAAGCTTGAATAATTTATTCAAAACAGATCCTGAAAGTAATTGTAGTATATCTGCATGAAATCACTTGCCACAACCAGGACATACCCTTAAATGCAATTGTTAGTATAACATTAATTAATATAGATAAATGTATTCACACCATCTAAACACAAATGCTCTAACAACATAATTCTATATAGGATCACCAGCAAAAACGACCCAAGTCTACTTCAGCCAAAAAGGTTTCCAGACATTAAATATGCAAATAGTAGTAGTACCAAAAAAAATCTACAACTATGAAAGAGCATACCTAATAAGTTCCCTAAGAAACACTTCTTTGTTACTGTATAAACTGTTAACAATGAGGTCCATGAGCCGACTAACCTGCCAATGATGCATATTATCCAAAGTTAAGCTCAAGGAAAACCATACAAATGAACTAGAAACCATACAACATGAAAAACAGCCGTACCTCAGCTTGGTATTCATATCTCTCGGCTGGTGTGGAACTAGAAGCAGAAGATTCTGCAGCAGTTGATTCACATCGTCTACCCAAGAACAAATCTCTTCTCAAGTTTGGATGATTTTCAGATTCAATTGTGCTGGACTTGTCCGTGCCCAGAATAGAAAACCATCTAGCTTGGGTGTCCTTCTCACTCACCTGCTCCTCACAAGCAAAACAAAAGGGACACACAAAAGCCGACAATATTTCAAAATGGTTGCAACACGTGTTTGTTATCTCACGAACATCAGATAAACTAACACTACATAATATATTAAAGTTTCTATAAATATAGTACGTCTGTCCAAAGTATTATAAAAACAAACAGAATCACTGACTGAAAAATATCGACCTGGTTACTGAAGCAAATGAGGAATGAATAGCAAGCTAGGGATTATGAAATTAAAAATCAAACCGAAGAGCAATTCATAAAGGGAGAAAGATGAACTAAAGGGACACCTTAGTTAACTGAGAAGAGGAAATGGGAGCAACAACGTCCCTTCGAAGTGCGCCGCCATAGCGCAACAAGGCGGAGACGGAAGAAGAACGAGCAGTGGTGGAGAGTCTGTGCATAGTGAATTGATGAGAGAAAGAAGAGGTGAGAGAAGAAGATTGTAGCCACAAGCACGATAGAGGGATTCGTTAAGCAGGGAAATGGTAGGGTTTTAGAAGGGTTTTGAATTGGTTGTGTTCATCAAAATATGGAGTTCGAAGCTTCTGGATACTACTAGTTCCGACAAATTCCTCTAAGTTATTTCCGGTTTCGGGGTTTTTGACCGGTTTTTTTTTAAATTTATATTTATATTATTATAAGAAAAACATCTTTAACTAATTTTTTTGTCATCTGTTAATTAAAAAAATTTAATATTATAACTAACAACAATATACATTATATTTTTATTATATGAAGAAATAAATTTTATTATTTCTATGATAATTAAAAGGAGAAAATTAATATTATTTAAAAAACATATATAACTTATGGAAACAGTATTAAATAAACTATGTAGCCAAAAGAAATTATTTAATTAATTTTAATTAAAAATATATTTAGTTATGTATTTTTATTAAATAAATAAATTATTTTTATTTATGAAATAGTAAAATTATCTAATTAAAATATAATACAAAATGAAGTTATTGTGTCTCCTCTTTGTATAATGAAATGATATTGATAAATAAAAAAATATTTATTTAATAAAATTAAATAATATAAATAATAATTTATTTGTTTAGTAAAATAAATAATTGACTACCTTTTCTCTATTTTAAAATATTTAAATAATTTTTCCTTTTATAACTAAATGTTGAATACTTTTTATTATTATTTTTACAAAACTATACATATATAATTTTTAAATTATATTTTTTCTATTTTCAATCACTAGTTTAGAAAATTAATAAAATTAAATATTTTTAACATTTTTTGTTTTAAAATAATAAAAGTATAAATACACGTTTGCGAAGTCCATATTTCCATAGTATTATGAGAAAATAAATATTCTATGTAATGATGGTGTAAAACTAGTCTGTAATGTTAGTTATTGATGCAAATCATCAAAATATAAATTTATTATTTTATAAACGGAAACTTTCATCAATTTTCTGCCATAGCTTAGACATGAAAATCATTATCCTTAAATTAAATCAAAATTATAAGAGAAATAATTATGTCAATGTTAATAAATGGTGTTATTTGATGGTTGTCTTAGTAAAACGACAAACATAAATAGTATTATGAAAAAAATAACACATTTTTTTGCTCTCTCGTCAATGAAGAAAAGAAGAAAAATAACTAAAAAATTAAAATTTTTGAGTTGAATTAGGATATATCTTTTAGACATATCTCTTAAAAAAACAGAGAAAAATAATTTATGAAAACCCTTGAAATTTGTAATTAATTTCTTAAAGATTGTCCACATTCTTTCATTAAAGAAATCATCATAAATAAATATATATTTACACTTTTCCGAGTGAAAATTGTTTCAAACTCAAAAATATTGTCGAATGTTTAAAAAAAATTTCATTAGAAATCAACAATATGGCATGTAGTATATTTTCTGTGTTCAATATTATGAGAAATAAGTTTAATAAGCCACCTTGAGATACTGCCAAATACATAAAGAGCATAATATAATTGTCGTGTTTGTGTGTCTGAATATATAAGTGCGTGATTTGATATTTGAGTACAGCATGATGCATCCATGTCTTTGCATATTTCATACAATTTTTTAAGTTTTAAATATTAACAAATATGAGAATTGTTAGCCTTAAAAATAAAAGTTGTTGTTTTTTTTATAATTTCAATGAATGCAGAAATATTGGAAAGGGATCAAATTTCCAGTCTCACATAAGATTAGTCATATCAGTATATCACAAAATCATAACTCACAAATACATGTATGAGTTAGACAATGACTCATATTGTATATTATTTTTTCGAAAAAACAATTTAACATTCGATGAAAACAAGAATCTGTGAATTAACTACGGAATAATAAGTTATGTTTTTGAGAACATGCAACCCCAAAATTCAATTTTCTGGCCTATGAAAACGAATTACACAAGTTATTCACATACTTTCGAGGGAAAAAAAGAAGCATAACTGATACAAATCCTCCTTGATTACTGATACAAAAAGATGCAGAACACAGGGTTATTATTATACATCTATATAGGTACCAGGGAAGCAGAGACAAGTAGTAGTAGTAGTAAACATATTTACAGATGAAGAGAAGTATCAACGTCTGAGGTATCAAAATTTCTTGATGTTGGTGATCCCTGAGGCCATAGATTGGAGGAAGGTGGTGGTTTCGTGTTCATGGTGTTGTGATCACCTTGTGTGGAGAAGTTGAGGCCAAGAGAAAGAGAATCATGGAGAATTGGCCTATGTAGAGGAGGCACCATTCTTGGTTGTTGTTGTTGTTGTTGAGAGTTCTGTGATGAGGGGTTCTGCATAATAGATGATGAAGTGTTCTCAGATGATAAGAGTTTAAGGAGTTGTTTGCCCTCTCTTCTTTCTTTGACCTTCTCCAACTGTCTAAACCTTTCTTGAAGAAGAGCAATGGAGGAGTTCACAGTGGTAGTAGGATCATTAGCTTGCCTACCCATTTGGCAGTGAGTAAAAAATGAAGTTGGGGTGTTCTTTATATTTTGGTGGGGTTTGGCATGGAGTGGGTTGGAAGTGGTATACAATACAAGGGAGTGCATGTATAGGAGATAATCATTTTTAGCTGTTCATAGTTTATTTTTTTCGTTTGGGTGCATGTTACTGATTCCTGATGATAGCAACAGAGATTAGAATCGACTGGTGTTGGAGAAGATGCCAAGGAGAAAAATGGTGAAAGTTAGTATAGGGAAAAGCAGGGTCGCTGGATGTGTGGCCAAAGGGACTTTTTGAAGGAGGAAAAGGGTGAGAGGTAGAGTCCAAAATGATGATGCTCAGTAGCATTTGGAAGGGAGTATTGTGGAGAATAAATGGTTAGGTAATGCAATGCTTATCTGGGCTTGTCAATTTTAGCCACTGTTTTCTTAGGAGAAGATGGTACTTCTTTGTTTGATCTTGTTGCTATAATTCCCCCTTTTTAATACCCTTTAACTGTTGAATGTGCTATTCTTGTTTTGGAGCTGGAAGGAGAGTGTCGTGCTGTGCACAAGAGACAAAAGGAATAGAGAAGGAATATTTTTGGACTTTGCCATCAATGATTAAATTAGTCCTAATGTAGTGTTCATGAAGGAAAGACATAGGACCAACAAACTCTACCGTGTAACAATAAGCTTTCTTTAACTATACCCTCTAGCTACTTTTAGATTGTAGATTTAGTTCTAATTCATTTACACAAAATTTTCTTGTGGGTTCTGGATTGATGGAATGCCATAAAGGTTAGTTTTGTCTAATTTGAACGTGACAAGTTTCTAACTTCATGCTCACTGCCTGGGTTTCTTACATAGAAGTTTGTTCATCATTTTTCTGTTTTCTCTAATGTTGAATGTGCGTTTGAGAAAAAGTTGCTCTTTTCAGTAGCTCCATCTCCATTTTGTGTATTGGAAAAAGCAAATTGACGTTTGAAAGCTTTCAATACAATCCTAATACACCCTCAATGTGAACAAGTTCAGTGGAACTAACAGTGTATATCCATGATGAGATTAACTTTAAAGATGGGATATTTTATGCAATTTGAATGGTTGTGGACCAGTAGAGTGTCAACTTGGTGCTATGTCTTAGCATAGATTAGTGATTTGTTAAATGATTTTATATGGGTTGATTTGACTTGTAAACTTGGCTAAAACGAGTAGGCTAAGTGTTAGAAGACAAGCAATGCAATGATTGTGTCGCTTAAATTTGAGTAGCAATTAAAACACGAGTACTAAGATGGCTAGTTTAGTTGGATGCTAAAGGAGGATATAGAACTTCACTTAACTTTTAACTGTATATAACTTTGTGAATTATAATATAATATGTATATATGTTGGGAAAATATATTTTAAATTGCATTGTAGTAGAAGAAAAATCCCCTTAAATCGAGAACTTTGATACAATACGAGAATAGAGAAACAATATTTATTTTCTAAATATCGATAGTAGGTTTTTCACTCAGAAGAGTGATCTATTTATAATAATAAAATAATACAATGATAACAAAATAACTACTACTATTTTCAGGAGAACTACTTCTAAGGATACATTGAACTTAACTAAACACGACAACTATGCTTGTTAGAAAAGTAACAATCATTAAATGCTCCTATTTTCAACAGAATGATACAGTAAGGGGTGTTTAAACTGTTGTAGGATCGTTGATCACACCCAGAAAGTCATCTTTTATGGTACCTATGCAGAACTGCAAAAAGAAAAAAATATGCATTATTAGAAAAACGGGTTCTAGAACACATTGAAACTGTAAATCAGATAAACATTCAATATCCAAAATGTAAAAGCGATTTGTATCACTGTACTTTCCATTTTAAAACTGAACAGTGTCACAGCTCATATCTATAGCCATACAACCAAAGGGAAGGAAAACATGGGCTAAGCATGTGCAGTAGTAATAAAACTTCATTAGCCAGCATGAATCCTTGTATCATATACTTGCTAAAACTGACATTAGGCTGAAAGGCATGTCAAGAGTTATTTGAAGACATCATCAAACATGGCATACAAGATAATCATGGAAGGAACAATTCAGTCAACAGGTAAGGCAAACAATGTGGTAAAAGTATCATCATTCTCGTTGCATGCAGCAACTGGAGAATTTGTGATTTCAATTTTCTCAACTTTTGCGAGTCACAACGATCAAGATTTTAGAAATTAAGTAAAGCTGCACCATGGAACTGTCACGATTCTTGCATACCAAAGAAATATGTCAAATTTATAATTTCCTCAGGGTAGCTAGAACTTTGCAAATAACTTTTGAAATGGATGAAGTTCAATAGTGATTATAGAGTTGCCAAAACAGTAAATTACAAACAAACCAAGTAAAAACTACCATCCTAGAGATGTAAACATATAACGGCTTTCATGATATGCACAAATACTACTGCTAAGCCAGTGCATGAGCTAAAATTAAAATTAGCAAAACACAGTGGCTCTTTTGGGAAGAATTCAAAATAGGGTAGAAAATTTGCAGAGAAACAAAAAGCTACATCTGCTACAGAGCTAAAATGCTTTTCGATTTATTCAAATTTCTCAAAGCACAATTTTGGATAAAGCTGATGGATCTTGACAGTATTCAAAAAAATAAAGTAAAAAACATGATATACATATACATATATACATACACATATATTCATACATACATACACATATATATTCTTACAATTTCAGTAGCATCCACTCGAGTCCCTATTATCTTTAGTCTCACTTCACTGTCCTTTTGAATCTTAACCTGCAAAAGACAAAATTGATAGTAAAAATAATCATAAGATGAAAAACAAATGACAACAAATAAAAAAGAAAATTCTCTACTGTTTTACATTATGGAAGTTATAAATGATACATACTGATCCATCTGAAGTAGTGTAATTTGGCATGTCTCCAGACTGGAACTCCATATCATCCGGAATCAACTAATAGGGAAGATAAAAGATATCTTAATAAACAAAAATTATATAAAAATGTACGAGTAACAAGATAAAACTTTTTCATTGCAATGAAATGACAGAGTCTATGTTAATTTAATTTTAAGAAAATAGAAAAGGAACAGAAAATAATCCTTGGTAATTCTAAAAACAACAGAGATATAACGATTTGAGAAGGTAAAACAAAGAGAGTTCGTTGAGATCTAGAATTTAAGATGGTTTGCAAGTCTACAATCACCACAGTATAAATTAAACTACGTAGTAGTAGCAAATAGCAAATAATAAATGACAAATACAATTTTAGTGTTCAAAATTAAAAACTAGGATAATATTCCAATAAAAAATACATCTTTACTATTCAAAATGAAGAACAATACTAACAACCTTTTAGATATAACATGTAGATAATAAAGACCATTTCTCCGATTATTGAAGACAAACTTACGTGGTTTGAAACAAAGATTTGGACAGGTCCAGCTTCACCAAAAAATCCCATCTGTACAAATATAGCTCAACAGTCATAAACTACAATCTCCACATATTAGAATTACATAGTTTAATTACCCTAAAGAGAAAAGAATTGCATAAACCTTGTTCACCATGGTAACAACAGCTTCTACGATCTCCCCCTTAAATGGTCTGAAGACAACACACTGGTACTTAACAGGAAATGTCACAAACCCTGTACCATCACGAATTAACCCTTTCCCTACGTTTTCAATCCCTGTAACTGCCACCACAAATCCATGTCGACCACTGCATAATAGTTGAAAATCCAAATCCAAATGTTATATTCATCCAAGGTTCAAATCAGTCACTTACGGATAAATACTTTTCTCTGATCTAAATTATATAATAACTTGTATAACTGGGTAAAACTACAACATGCCATTTTCAACCACTATTTTCGAATGCCCCCATAAGGGGAATCACCTGCAAGTGCCTTCCACGTCTTTCATTAATTTGGAAACAAGATTATCACGAAGGTTACGACCAAAGTATCGTGGATGCAGCTGCATATTTCGCTCCAGCACTATGTGGAAAAACATTTTCCCGTCACTTCTTTTGCCTCCCTTCTTGCCCGATCCGGTCCGTTACTACTGCCAGAAAAACACAGAATAAGATGGGATTTCGAAAATACAATCGAAAAAGATAAAACTGAAACGCATTCAATCGAATGGGGCATAACGCATCTAGGAATTGGCAACTCCGTGGGGGCGGGTCGGATACACTATTTCCGTCCAAAAATTTTACTGATTTGAACCCTGTAAACCTTTCTATTTTCAAAGTATCAATATTCTTATTTTTATATTTTTAATTTTAAATTAAGTTATTTGAAAAAAAAAATAATATAAACTTAAATAAAAAATTAATTTAATCTAGCTAAAAATAAATTATACCATAAAGGATAAATTTTAAAAAAAAATTCTAAGAAAAAATTAATTTTATATATCTAAATAGTATATATATATATATATATATATATATATATATATATATATATATATATATATATAAAAGATCATATTTTAAACCATTTTTTAATAATTAATATATGTCAACTTATTTATGTCTAAAATATTTAAATAAAATTTATTAATAATTTTTAACATTTTTATTTTCATTTCACACAATGAACTTTTGTTATTTAACTTAAAAAGGAATTTTACGTACTTTTTATTATGATATTCTTTTAATTTTATGCATTTTACGCAGAAGTTTAAAAAGATAAATAAATAAATTTGTTCAATAAAATATTTTCGAGTTTAACAAAACAATTCCTAATTATGTAACTTCTCATTTCTAATTATATTTTATCTAGTAATATATATATATATATATATATATATATTTATTCAAAATAAAATTATCATTTTTTTACAAAGAATCAAACATACATTCAGAGCACACACATATATTATACAAATTATCACTATAATATTCGTATAACACATCATAGATTAAAGATAATACAAACAGCAATAAGATAAGTTTATATTATTTAAAATTATCATACAACTCATAAAATAAAAATTTATACAATCATTTTTCACACCTCAATCATTATTTAGTTAATATCGTTCAATAATCAAACCATTTAATCATCAAATATACTTGATTCTATTTTCATAAAACTCTTGCATTCAGTATTAGAAACTATATTTACTTTACCCACACAAGTCAGAACTATACAACTTATAAAATAAAAATTTACACAAACATACCTTTTCACATCTCAATTATCATTTAATTAATATCATTCAATAATCAAACCATTTAATCATCACATATACTTATCTATTTTCGAAAGATTCTTAAGTAAACTTAGACACTACATTTATTAAACAAAAAGCTACAAATCAGAATCAAATTATCCTCATATGAAAAATAAATCACTTACAACCTATTAAATACCATTCTTTTTCATACTACACTCTAAATTCTATGCTATTTGCATTCTTCCCAAACGAGCAAAGAAAGTGTAGGCTGTTCTCTTCTTTAGAAATCATAGTTTCAATCCTCTTTCACTGACTACAATATTGAAGCATTTAGATAACAGAAAGATTCATTCTTTTATTGCTTTAATCTCAGCTTTGAATGCGATGGTGTACTTGGTACACATGGTTTTAATGTATGAACCAATTAACATTTTGGAAAAGTTTGTTCAGTTCAGGCTATGAGGAAAATAGAAAACCATACAATTAACAAACACTAGTCAAGAGTTTGATATTTCAGAGATCCAAATTTGTAATATATAACTGTTCTCATACAGATTCTTCTGCTACACGCTGTGTAGTTACATCAGTGAAATTTGAGTTAAACACAAGGGAAAAACTGCAAATATGAGCAGAAGATTGCATTGCATTGCATCCAAGAAGGCACAAGTTGACATGCTCATTGTCCAGGGACGAAGTTGGTGGCATAAGCCCAAGCATTGTTGGCAACAGGGTCAGCAACATGGTCGTAAAGGTTCTGAATAGGGCCCTTGCCAGTGACAATGGCCTGAACAAAGAAACCAAACATGGAGAACATAGCCAAGCGACCATTCTTGAGTTCCTTGACCTTCAACTCAGCAAATGCATCAGGGTCATCAGCAAGACCAAGAGGGTCAAAAGCACCACCAGGGTAGATAGGGTCTAACCCTTCACCAAGAGGTCCTCCACCGACTCTGTAACCTTCAACAAACCCCATAAGCACAACCTGCACAGCCCAGATGGCAAGAATGCTCTGAGCATGGATCAGGTTTGGGTTCCCCAAATAGTCAAGTCCTCCCTCAGAGAAGATCTGTGCACCAGCCTTGAACCACACTGCCTCACCGAATTTCACACCATTCTTCTCAAGAATCTCTGGGAAGGTGCATCCTAGAGCACCAAGCATGGCCCATCTGCTGTGAATCACCTCCAACTCACGGTTCCTGGCAAAGGTTTCAGGGTCAGCTGATAATCCAGCCGTGTCCCATCCGTAGTCACCAGGGAATTCACCGGTCAGGTATGATGGAATCTGGTCAGAAAATGGACCCAAGTACTTGGGACGGTCAGGGCCATACCTGTGTTCCACAATCACACCCAATGAAAAATCAGTCATTTTCTCAAACAGATAGAGCTAACACCCCACTTAGCACATAGTGTTAGACAATAGTTATCATGCTTGCATAATCACTGGTTTTCTAGTTATCCCTGAGAGTTGTTCAGCACAGAATACAAATACAGTTCTATAGATGCTCTTGTGCTGTGTTCTTTTATCAGAATTAGAGTTTGACATTCAATGGAGACCCTTACAGGGTAAAGTGGTGAGACAAAACAACACCAAAATCATGAAAACATGGAATTGCATGTAAATTTAGTATTATTATACTAAAACTGATAACTAGTAATACCAGATACTAGCATTTTGTTGTATAACAAGAAGGTACATGGATGCAAGTGGAGCACTTACCAAATGCTCTGAGGAGCACTTTTGACGGTGCGGCGCATGTTGGTGCGACCTTGGCCGGAGCCACCGGTCTTGCGGACGAGCTCATTGACCTGCTTCAGAGCTGTTTGACCAGCGAATGCTGATTGCTGGAAAGCAGTGGTGGCCATGGCTGTGTTGTGTGGTTAAAGGTCTCTTCTTTCTTTGGTTTTGTGAGTGTGTTGTGGAGAATGAAGAAGGGTACTACAAATGTTTATAGAAGGGTGGCATGATATTGTGGATGAGGATATGCACAACTCAGCAACACTTCATTGGTTCTGGATATGGATGTGGATTCTCATGCTGATATTTTGTGCTGCTAAACTGTCTCTGCTTCTGCCACGTGGATGCAAAGATCTTCTTCCATAGATGTTTTCGAGAGGGCTAATGTAAGCCACAGAAAAAGGGCCCACCAAAGTCTAAGAAATCAAAATTAAAAATATCAACTTGAAATTGCAGATAGTTTGGGTTGGGTTCATTCTACAGTGCAAACCCGTGACCCATCACATTCTTTTTCTTCTTTTCTTTTCAAACAAAAAAACAAACAGTTGGTGTTCCTGAGAATCTGAAACCACACACAGAATACTCGGCTACCAGGAATTCATGGTGGCAGCTCATCTTTGCTACATTACAAATTTGGTTTATGTGGGAATTAAATTCTAAAATAAGTTGTAATAATTAGATGAGAATTAGAAAAAAACAATTAAAGCACATCAAATAAGGTTATAAACATCACCAATACTGTAACAAAGTTTCTGTTTAAACCTTCAATACAAAAACCCTTTCAAAAGTTATCGTAAAATAAAGTTGTGATGAAATATTTTATCAATTATTTCAATGATATTTGCTATTTTAAATATTAATTTAGTAAATTTAAAATATAGTAAGAAACTGAAAATGAGTTTAAGATAGACAAATTAAAATCAACATGATTGCAATGAAACATCACTTAAAACATTTACTATTTTTTAAGAGTTTGGCTTACTGGTTTCAGATTCACTTGTCGAGATGTAATATTACAACAACAACTGACGAAAATAATGAGGGTATAACATCGATAATTATCAAAGGTTGTTCTTATATGATATATGTTTTTATTTATCCTTCTAATGCTGTTTTAAAAAAATATTCTAATAATAACTATTTGGTTTTAATGTGTAATCACTAAAATCAGTAAAAATAGAATGCATATTCCACTTTATATCATAATTTTAAAAATTGAGTATATTCTACTAAAGGTTTCTTCTTACTTAAAAATTGAATAATGTTGTATTTTTATTAGCATTCTTTTGTTTTCTTTATCAAAGTATACTGACACGCATTTGAAAAGCGGTGATATTGGTAATAAAGCATTTGGACACGAAATTTATTATATTGAAAGTTAAAAATCATTTTTTCGATTAATTTGTATTCTAAACTTTACCTTAGCTATAAATTAATTTAGTTTATCTTTTTATATAAAAAAAGGTTCAGCCATCTTGTTTTGCTTTTTATTTTTTTGCTCTTAATTTTATCTTGTTTTAATCAAATGAACTATTATTCTTTTTCACTTCTTTGAATGTGTATATATACATTAAATTTAAATTTTCTCTGATACAACATGCATATAACATAATGGCATTATTTATAAAGAGTGAAAACACATAGTCAACATGTGTGTTAACTTTTTCTAATAATAAAATTATTAATATAAATATTTTTTTGTATTTTTATTACAAATGGATTTTATTTATTTTTAATTTTTATTATAAATAGTTATTTTAATTTAAAAATGGTTAAATCTAAAAAATATATCAAATCAGAAAAAAAAGTTAAATTTTTAAAAAGTAAAATAATAAACAATTAATTTAACTTAAAAAACTGATATAAAAAGAGTAAAATAAAATGTTAACAAAAAACATTACTTTGATAATAACTAATAAAAATACATACTTATATGTGTTTTTGAAGATAAAATATAAATTATTGCTATTACTATTATTATAATTATAAAATTGAATATAAATATTTTTTATGATTTTATTGTAAATAATTTATATTTATTTAATTAAAAAATATTAAATTAAAGAATATAAACAAATTTAAAAAAACAAATTTAAAAAAACAAAAAAGTTGATAAAATAATCATTTTA
Source organism: Vigna umbellata (assembly GCF_029865625.1). Classification (NCBI taxonomy): domain Eukaryota; kingdom Viridiplantae; phylum Streptophyta; class Magnoliopsida; order Fabales; family Fabaceae; genus Vigna; species Vigna umbellata. The sequence goes on along the minus strand of NC_142165.1, from coordinate 14,456,767 downwards.
ATTTAAAAAAACTTTTATGTAAAAAATAATTTTGAAAGACAAATGTAAACATAAAAAAACCTCTCGTCTAACACCCATTTTATTAATTTTCAAAAAATACAAAAAAAAAAAAAAAAGATGTTAAAAGTTTTAAAAAAATCAAATCAGCATTCAAATAGTTTTTAAAAACTGTATAAACCATGATTTTTCATTATAAGTAAAAACATATTAAAACAAGAATTAATCCTATCACAATCAAATAAAATAATATTCTTTATTTGTACAATGCATTTTTTATTTTTTAAACAGTTAAATATTTTGAAAATTCACACATTTAATTAAAAATACCTTCTTAGACTAACACCAGATCCAAAATTCAGTTTCGTATTATCTTTTCTATTTTTTCGTAGTTTTACAAAATATGTAATGACTCTAAACTCTTTAAAAAAAATTGTTTTTAATTAGTCATCCCATTGGGATTTCGGTCGAGACAACCACTCTACCCAAGGAAGCGAAGCAAAACTCCATCATTCCCCAATACAAATCCCTTCTTGTCATCAATGAACCTGCATCAAGTATACAAGAACATTTTACTCACAAGTTTTATAATCTTCAAAGTAACACTAACAAATTCTCAAAACTCTTGTATACTCTTTCCTAGAAAATCTGTTATTTTTTAAAACATATAACATATAAAAGTCTACTTCTAGTCAATTCCATCTATCTTAAAATTGAAAAGTATCAGAGACAAATAAAAATACAAAGACTAAATTATATTGACATCCCCTGATACTTTTTCAGATTGCACATGATGTATTTGTTTTCTTTACGTTTACAAAACAACCTCCTTTATAAGGGCAAACATAACCTTTTTCAAACAATTAGGATAAGAAAAATGGATACTTTGACACATAATTTCTTTACAATCAATTGTCACTGTCAATCCTTATTTTTTACTTTCTTCTTTTTTGAAAAACTATAAAAATTCACTCTTTTAAGACCATTTTACCTTTGTTAGATGTGTCAAATGAATATTAATGTGTGTCATGCTATCCTTACTTTTAGGATAAAATGGTGAAATTTATAAGGGTGTTGGTGTAATGTTGTTAAAACAATTAAGGAGTTTTCTCAAACAAGAGGGTATGGGACAAAATCTGAAGAAAGATAGGGGAAATGAGTGTGATTTACTCAAATATAAATATTAAAAAAGGCAACATGTGGAGCCTAGTGTGGTTGGGCAGGGAACTTGTTCAAGTAAATTTTAATTTTTAGTTTTTAAAGGATAGACAAATAAATAGCTATAATTATAAATTTGAGGCTGAGTAATAGCTAGACTCACTTCACTGAGTATAAATTTGCAGCAATGTTGTCAGCAGCTTTGTCGCGGATCCATGACTTGCCACCATTAGTAGTTCTCAAAAGAATACCACTTCCTCCTGCTGCCCAAGCCTCATCCTGTATACATAATTTACCAAATTATATATACAAAAGAATGTCTTCCGCATTGCTCTGGTTTAACAATTTTAAAAAAATATATTGCAAGAATTGTAGAGTCAGCATTCATATTTCAAAAGTTCTTTTTTTTTTTCTTTTGGAACCTGTGGCTCGACTGTTACAAGCAAGAATTACTTACTTAATAAAGCAATTATTTGAGTGAAGGAACACTTTACCGTTGAACGATATCCAACATCAAGAATGCCAAAACCCCTGCTTTGGACAGGAACCTCCTCAAATTCTTCAGTTAACTGAAACAATAATATATATTTGCTCATATTTGAAAAGAAATGAAGCAGCAAAAAAAAAGTGCAACAGAGCCAATTTTCTTTTATCAAGAGATTTTAGTTCACCACTTTAGATATCTATCCTATTTAGTACAATAACAACAAAAACAAAAACGTTTCAAGCACGTTAGTGCTTTCTTAGAAAGGGTTTCATTCTTATAACCCTATTCAACTTCTCCCTAGTTTAACAAGGTGCAACTCAAACATTTTTAGCTAGTTGAATTGGAGACACAGATAAATATGATAGATTTATTATGTGTCGGGCAATAATTATTTTCCAAAATCAACCCATTTCCAGACATGCACTAATGCTCGAGTGAGGAAGGTAACAAAATTCAAAGCTAATTTAAGACTTAGAAACCATTTAAAAGATTATCCACAATGACATTGGTAGCAGTGAAATGGAAGACTGTTATCTCACATTCATACTATGGAATGACATTCTCAGAATTACTTACCCCAGTGCCCTTGCTGAGATAAAGACCACCTCCTCGAACAAGAAGCCACAGACCACCGTCAGCTCTCCATCCCATGTTCTGTATTCTTCTGGCAACTGCTCTATTATGTGGCTGCCAGAATGGCTGAAAATAAAATATAATAAAACAGTTTTTACCAAATACTATGCAGAAGACAAATCACCAATCAATGTGCTATCTCATGGTTAAATAGAAAAGAAATAATCTATCACAATAGACTTTAGAATCATTATGCATTGAGAAAGGACGAAAAGTTTTTTACAGTAAAAAGCTGGTGAAAAAGAAACAGAAAATCCTCTGATTTTGCCTGTTAAATAATTTTTTTTCCTCGGAGGTATATTCTGAATATGGACAACTGGATGAAAACAAAAAAAGAATATACAAAAAAAAAAAAAGAAATTTTAGGGCAAATCCAATAGGAAAGTTTTGTACATCACTTTAGCTTACTTTTTGGGTCCTACACCAAAGAAGACCCAGTATCAAAGAAAATATTTTCATTTAAAAAATAAAACTGATGTAATCTCTTCCACCTGACCAGCTAAAATGGCTGCTACTTCAGAATTTTAATATTGACAATTTCATTTCAGGCAACATTTTCTCAAAATTCAAATTCTGGGAAAGACATAACACAAGTATCAGGAGCAGAGGCCCAAAAAAAACCAAATCATCTTGAAGTAAAATCCTCACCTGACCAGGCTCCCAGGTTAAGTAGAAGTTGCCTCGACTTGAGACTGCAACATACCTTCCATCTGGAGAGCGATTGACAGTATTGAAAGTCCCGGTGTAATAGCTTGCACCACTAATACCACTAGAAACTGTTCTGAAGAAGTGACAAAGATAGATAAATGCCTTGACGTATAAAACTGAAAATGCTCAAGGTTCACATAATACAAAAGAGAACCCAATGAATGAGTTTTTGAAGCACAAAGCCAAATAAGTCAAACTTTTTCAACAAACAAACCCATCAACACTCACCCTATAGAAAAACTCAAACATTTCACTTTTATTAACCTTCACTTGATATTTTGAAAGAATAGCATTACTACACTACACCATATCCATGACAGTTCCATGCAAACATATACACTTGTGCATTATAGGAAACTCACCTGTTAAGAGTAGCTGACACAGTTTCCTGAACAGCAGCTCTCCAGTTGTAACCCCTGTTAGAAGTAACGTATATTGCACCTTCGTCAGTCACCATCTCTGCACTCTTCTCACCAGTCGCTTTTATGTACACCTGTAATACATCCCATTACATTTCAGCACAATTTTCACAACATAGAAATGTTGTGAAAATTAGAACGAATAACAAAGCATAAGGGTAACCATAACCAACCATATCCCCTGGAAGTTCAGCACTGAGAGGTATCCTCTCCCAGCTTTCTCCAGCATCAGCAGTGTACAACAGAATCGCAGGTTTTCCAACTATCCACCCTTCCTTCCCCTTGAAACTGATAGAATTAAAGCGATAGTTGAAATCTTCATCTTCGGCAGAGGGAATCGAACGCGCAGCCCAAGTGTTTCCTCCGTCCTTCGTCTCCAGAATTGTTTGCCTCGTCCCGAGAAGAAAACCTAAAACACGAACACCGCTCATTCATTAAACTCCAACTCAAACCAAAACAACAGCATCTAAGGCAAAGCGAGAGGATATTACGAATTTACGATACCGTGGTTGGGGTCGTCGGGGACAAAAGTGATGTCGAGAAGCACGACGCCGGGGTCAATAGGGAGGTACACTCTCTCCCACTCCGAGAGCGTGTCTTCGGCCCTCGCCGGAAAGTGAGGAAGCGAAACCGATATTGCGGCGGTTTCGGCGAGGAAGCGTCTCCTGCTCCGGGAAATGTCGTCGGAAGAAGAAGAAGAAGAGGCTTTGACAACGATGCTTCGACTCCGAGGGAAGGTTCGCGAGGAATGTAGAGAAGACCTGAACAAGGAGGATGAGTCGGTGGTGAATTGCAGGAGGAAATTGAGCGGGAAAACAAAACATTTTGTAGGATAACAAGAAGGTGCATGGATGGATGCAATTGGAGCACTTACCAAATGCTCTGAGGAACATCCTTGACGGTGCGGCGCATGTTGGTGCGACCTTTGCCGGAGCCACCGGTTTTGCGGACGAACTCATTGACCTGCTTCAGAGCTGTTTGACCAGCGAATGCTGATTGCTGGAAAGCAGTGGTGGCCATGCCTGTGATGTGTTGGCAAAGGTCTCTTCTTTCTCTGGTTCTGTGAGTGTGTTGTGGAGAATGAAGATAGAAGGGTGACAGGGGCCATGGTGGATGACGATATGCACAACTCAAAAATGGTTAATGTAAGCCACACAAAAAGGTCCACCAAAGTTAAGAAATAAAAATTAAAAATATCAACTAAAAATGAAATCAATTTATATTTTACTGGTGGAAATACATGTTTATATAATAACAAAGAATAATAAAATTAAAATTGTAAAGTATAAATACATTTTTATAATTAGAAATAGTTTTTATTTATTTTGCAGGTAATTTTTTTATCATAAATAATTATTTTATTTAAAAAAATAGTTTAATTTAAAAAAATATCAAATAAAAAATAGATAAATTTAAAAAACGGTCACTCAAAAAATAAACTTGGTAATTTAATTTGTTTAATACTCTCATATGATATTTTGTTTATTATGCTTTTTGTAATTTTTAGTTCTGCATTTCAATTCAATTCCAGAATTTACTTTCCAACTTGCTTTTACATTAAGTAGTGCAATTTTCCGTTCTGCACCTGATTTACGTTTCTACACTTGATTTCCGTTCCTGCTTTTACCTACTTTCACTAATTTACATTTCAGCACTTGATGTTCATTCAGTCATTTAGTTTCTAATCTGCTTTTATATTCAACAATGCATTTTAATCGTTTGAAACTTGTTCTAAACATTTGTTCCAGTTCTGTTTCAGATTTCTCAAATTTCCAGTTTGGTTGTTAAGTTTGTTACCTCTCGCGCCACTGGATCTAGCTTTGGTTTTAATGTTGAATTTTTATTTTTCTTGCTTAATTGCAGTTTCAAGTATTGTTTCATGATTGTTTCTGTATTAGATTCATGTCTCTGAACTCAATTATAGGTTTAATTCTTAGTTTTCAGTTCTTACTGGTTGAGTAAGAACTCAATTTACTAGTTCTTATTAGTTAGTGATTTTCTGAATTTTAGGAATTTTAGTTCCTTTTAGTATTTCTCAGTTTTATTGTTCAATTAGTATTGTTTCAAACTTCTTTTCATGATCATATCATGATCCATAGCATTTCATATGAATCAATTCTGCATAATAGACCACCTGATGCACTTTGCTGTCAGCACGAGTCACGCTGTTTTATTCCATTTGCGGTCTAATTACTATAATTCTGGTTTCAAATGCATTTTTGTTAATTTTTAATTGTTTAGTAGGATTTAATTCATATCATCCATAGTTTTAATCATTCAAATGTGTTCCAGCCACTCAAACTGCATAATTTACAGATTTAGTTCTCTTAGGCATTTTGTTAAACACCTTGTGCAGTTTCTGTTTTCTCTTAGACATTTCGTTGAACAGTTTCGTTTTTCATATTTCTGCATTGTTTTAAGTAATTTTTGTGATTGTAACTCAACATTCATCACACATCATTAAAAAATTATTTTTATATTGATTTGAGCACTTTCTTCATTGTTGCATACCATGAACACTGTCACAGGTTGTGCATATCTGCTTTCACTCTTTTAGTTTCCTTGCATGAGTTTCTTTTGTCATTCTAGACTAGTTATTGTTGTTTATATATTCCCCCTCTCATTGCATTGTTTTCTTGGCAAAATCTACACAAAATAGCTACCTAAATACTGATTTTCTTGGATTGACACTCAGTCTACCCTACGCTACATTAGGGGGATTGTTGAGATTTTTTCTTGATGATATATAGTTTCAACATTCACTATAGTTATACAGTACTTTAGTTTATCTTTATTCTCTCTTGCCCTAAACTTATATATCATAATAATTTTCGTATTTTTCAACGTATGCAACAGAGTTTTGAAAGGGTTTGTAAAAGAAGAAAAATACTTTGTGCTTCACTCAGTTTCTACGTTATTTTACCTTTTTCAAGGCAAACTTGGTAAGCGATGCACCAGTGGAGACAATATGGACACATGTACACAGAAACAAGAAGTTCTAATGAAACTACAATGAATAAATCTATAATTGCTTTAATTCACATTGATTTACAGTGGGAAAGACATGATGAATTAACGAAGCTTTATCTACATGATAACTCTATGATGAGTACAAAATGATGACATACATATGCAACAACAGTATTATACACAGACTAAAGTCGGTGGGCGTGTAAAGTTTATATCCCTGCCTCTAACGAAGTGTCATGTTCATTCCCATTTGACTAAAAATCAGTCCTATGGGGAGCAAAAGTAGCATCAGAAATGGAAAAGATGGAGAAAGAAAGAAAGAAGGTGAAGTATTGAATTCGGAAGAATAATTGGTGCTGGGATTCAGAATAACTGGAAGAATATTCTTCATGCTCCACTCAAAAACCCATGCAAGAGCACCAATCATGACACAGATACCCCATCTCGTAGCATTCAGGTGCATGCAATCTGACAGGCCTTTAGCATACTCAATCGCCACCACTTGCATGAGAAAACAGATAACCAAGGCCCCCAAGAAATAGAAGCTCTGAACAAGAACTTCCTTTCTCAACAACTTCATGGTGTTGAGCAGATTGACTATCTGGCACAATAAGAAGGTGTTAAAGATCATGGTTTCTCTAACTTTTTTCTCCCGGTCAGTAACGTGTCCCCCAAACTCAAGTATCATTGATACAGAAGTCTGATATAGTACCTGAATAGCAATGCTTTTCCAGATTTCCTTAGCTATTATATTTTGGTTCCTGTGATCAGATGGTTGTTTAGCAAGTTGTTCCTCGTTGGTTAACTTCATTACCATCATTAGGCCACCCAGAATGCACACAAAAACATTCACCCAAATCAACTGGAACGGTGCAAGCGGAGAATCTCCAGTACAGGCTGTGATGAAGGTTATGACTAATCCTGATATGGTACATGTCAGCTGAAGTTGAATGAACTTCTGAATATTGTGGTATTTACTTCTGCCAGCTATCACAACGGGTTTCAATGCACTGAAGCATTTGATAGATATGTCACAACTATCTCTATCCACTCTTGTGCTTAAAGAATCCAGCACTATCCCCACGTCAGCTACTTTTAGAACTGAAGTAAGACTAGTTCTCAACCTTGTCCCAATGAATGCAACCACCTTGCCTTTCTCTTGCAAGCACTGTATCATGAGAAGTTTGTCCTCAGGAAGGAATCTTGCCATTACATGGGCTCGATCCACTTCGACCAATCTAGCTTCCTCATTCAAATCTTGAAGTTGTTTACCTTCTAGCACAACATCATGTTCTAGTCCTAGTTCACGAGCAATGCCTTCCAGTTTCTCGATGCCATCCTCTGAGACCAGTTTGATCTGTACATTTGCAGCATTTCTGAAATTTTCCAAAGCTGATTTTATGGATTCTTGACTAGTTTCTTTCAGGCCTATCAGTCCAGACAAGATCAGTTCTTCTTGCCCAAGTTCTTCTCCATCTGTTTGCTTATAAGCAAAAGCAATTGACGTAAGACCACTATCCTCCATCTCTTTAATCACCTGCCCGAATTTGATTTTCTGATTTTCCATGGCGTGGCAATTCCCTTTACTGTCATGGTATCTCGAACACATCTCCAATATTGCGGATGCTGCTCCACTCCAGTGCAAGTGCAGAACTTCACTATCCCCAATTTTTCTCACCAAAACTCCACTGCCTTCTTTGCCAGAATTCAATTTGCTGTGCTTAAGAATGTCAAATTTTTCTTCTGTGAAAGATCTCATGGTCATTTCCCATGTTGTTTCTGCCCAACAAACAAGTGAATTGAACACAGGGGAAAGATAAATCTCAGGTGCTAGGACTGATAAACCAACCCCTAGTTTAAGCATGTCAAGCACTGGTTTTTCTGTTTCAGATCCCTCGACCATGCTGATATCTTTCTCTCCCATCCATATTCTTCTAACTTCCATTGGTTTAGATATGAGTTCCCCTGATACATCAATACAGATCACAGTTACCAACCCCATTGTCGTACAAGCGGACAAATCATTAAGAACTACATCTTGGTTTCGTACTTCCTTTTCAATCTGGTACTTAAGAGAAATGGTAACCACAAATGGCATTCCGTGCTGAACGCAAAGTATTGCAACAGTGACAAGACCTGTTAAAATGGAAACCCTTCCTTGGGGTCTTAGAAAAGTTCTCTCAAGGACTTTCATAAACAGGCCAATTGAGACCTTCCCTTTCATTTCTGGCAAGTCTGCATTGCTCCCATCTTTTCCACAAATTAGGCGAATTAACACCACAAATGCAACCAGTACAGAGATAGAAAGTGCAACCATGTCAATGTAAGAAATTGGCTTCTCAATTTGTCTTTCCAACAAACCCCTCCTTTCAGAATTACAGGTACCTGTCTTAGCCAAATTGGTTTTGGTTGTAACTGATTTTACCAACATCCTTCCCTGGCCCCCGATCACCTTTGAACCAGATTTAAGAAACGAATTCTGCCCCCTCTGTTTGCTTTCTATATTTTCAAGCTCAACCACAAAAAGGATGCCATCACTTTGGAGCTCACCATCTGCTGGAACCTCATCGCCTGGCCACAGGAAAACTGTGTCTCCCACCACAATATCAGATACGGGAACGGGAACCACTACGGACTCTTCACCTCGTTTCACTCTGAATTCCAACTCCTGCTTTCTCTCCTTCAATTTCAACTTTTTCCTCTCACAGAAAAAGTTTGCAACTGGTTTTCCCAGAACCAGCAGGACAAGAGCAAACAATATACCAACACCATCATGCCAACCATGTTTAGGTCCCTCCTGCTTGAAGTCTATGGTGAATGACAACCCAGCTGCAACCAACAGCACCAAGATTGTGCAGCGGTAGCATTTGTAGCTATTCAATAAAGACTTAAAAAAGTCAATTCCTAAAACTGTGTACGGTACAGTGGGGTTCCCCTCATCAACAGCACCGTGATCCTGTTCATAAAGACAAAATCCCATCAACAAAACACATCTCTCTCAACCCACACAGGAACAAAAGTTAGTAGATTCATCCTGAACACTTCAATAAACCAAAAATTTATAAAGTCTAGTTCGGTGAGTGTAAACCACAGGGAATCTACCAAACACCATCAAAACGACCAAATATATGGATGAATTGCTACCTGTGTGTGTTGACGTTGACCACCAAGCCCAGGAAGAGAATTCAAGCCCTGGCCCTTCACAATTCCATCAGTATCACTGCTAATGCACTCTTCTATATCAACTGTGACATGGTTACAACTGGAAGTTGATGGCTTCTTCACGGAGATGAGGATCCCTATGTATAAACTCCTACGCCATATCCTGTTGTACTTCCCCTTGGTGAGGGTAGTAGAACCAAGTAAGGCTGCGCCAAGTTCAATGCTGGCACCACCATCACCACCAGCTGAGGACATACTTTCTTGGGACATGTCTCTGACAGTTTAGTTAATTCCTTGTTTTGGCAGAAAGATGAAAAACAAGAACAAGAACAATGATTGGACAACCTTTTCTGGGAAAATAAATCCAAAAGTGGAACTTTTCAGACACACTTAATCCTCACAAAAAAACGCGGTGTTTGGTGTTTAGCAAGAAGGCAAAAAAACAATATTTTGACAGTATGTCCAACCTCAATTCTCTTGCACTCTCCAATCAACCACTCTTCATCTCTCTCTCTTTCTTCTGTGGAATCTCATAACTAGATGAGTCATGAGACCTTGAGACAGAGCATGTGTCAGAGACACTTCAAAAGATGCAATTGGAAAGTGAAACTCAATTGCTTGAATCAAGTGAGAGTGATGATATGATAATTTACACGAGGAAGGGAGGGGGATTTTATAGGCAGATGCAAGTAATTTTTGGACGCATTTTTTTAATTTTAAAATCATTTAGCAAACATAGCCGGCTTGGAAATTCTGAAGCAATTTACGATTACCGTCTTTTTTTTTCACGCGTCTTATAGATTTCATTTACAAAGCGTTTTAGTGCCAAACTCTTTGTGGCCATAAATATCTATACTTTTTTTCAAAATTATTTGGAAGCTCATCTTTAATTAATTAGTACCATAACCAATTTAACACTTTGTTAACTTTATTTACTTTAATTCAGGAATGAATTTGGAGATAGAGATGGAAAGAACTGAGACCATTTGAAGATAATTTTGTTTTATGTGGATTTTCAGATAAATAAAAATGAATTTGAAAGTAATTTCTTTTAATATGCTGTATCAATCAAATCTTTTATTAATTTTTACAAATTTTATTTCTAAATACACTCTTATTTATCTCAAAATTCACTCAAATAACCAAAATCTAAGTGATTAGAACTGTCATAATTGTAATATATAATTTATTTATTTATATTTTATCATATTATTTATATGCCATCAATGTAATGAATAATTATAAGTCCATAATTAGGTTCATAAAATTTATTTTTTATATAAAGATATTGATAAGGCAATAGTTTATACAAATTATGAGGCGCTTGAATTTGATTAACGACATTGATATTTTAAACTGGGTAGAAAAAAAAACATTGGTTTCAGTATTTTTCTCAATTTTGTTTTTCAAAAAAAAGTAATTAATAGTTATAGATTGGTAAATTTAAATACAATTTAAGTGTGTACGATAATTTTGTAAGTGAGTGAACTTTCACATGTGTCATTGTAAGATAAACTATAAAGTAACAAGGATTCTCATTATTAAGAATTTCGCACAGAGTATATGTATTAGCTAAATTAGAAGACAGGCTAGACTATGTTTTCTTGTTTTCTTGTCTTGCGTCAGTTTTGAGGTCATTCATTCCTTTATTCAAACATTCTAACAAATAACTTCATGCAAAACGCGCTTTGGACTACTATTCTCATTTCTCAGCATAAATTTAATTTATTGTGAATAGATGGTACATATATTTTTAGCACTTTTTTTATTGCTTAAAATGAAGTATAAAATATTAATCAATAAAAAAATATTAAAAGACGTGTTTGTAACAAGGTAGATTGAAATTCAATTCCTTTAGTTATTTGGTATCGTGCATGCTTTTTAGAACAATAATATATTCACATTATAATTTTTCTTATATTTTTAAGAAAATTAGAATGGAGTATACATTTTTCTATCTCTCTATTTATCACACTGTTTATCATTAAATTGTTTCTTTTTTTTATTCAGTGTATCTCTTAAATATACTTTAGTCATTCATTAATCAATTATTTTCTGTTTGTTTCAAAATCATCTTTGCTTTGCCATTAGGAAGTTGATGATTAATGATTGTCAATGGATAGGATTGTAACCTGTATCACCTGTGTTTTATTTTTAATTTAAATATATAATTTATTATTTTTAAATTTTAAACAGAAAATGTTCTTCTAACAAAGCATAGATAAAACATATTTGCAACAGTGATAGTTATAATATAATTAACTGAAAAATTGTTTTATTATTTTGAAAGAATATTTCAAATTATATTTCAATACCAAAGTTAACACACATTATTTTTTAACTCTGATTATTATAGTATTTTTTCGCTTCTATCCTATATATATATGTTAAGGAATTAACTAATAGTTTAATTTATTCCTCATTTTAGCAGCAAGAAGAAAAATAAGAACAACTTATTTTTTCCAGACATTCTTGATACTCACAAAAACAAATGTAGTGTTTTTCTTGAGGAAGGAAAATCAAAAATCAACTACTATTCATTTTTTTTCTGTAAATTTCTAGATACTTCTAGAAATGCAATTGAAAGATTAACTGAATATGATTCAATTTATAAGATCAAATTGGATGTGATACACGCAACTTTTTAAGCTTAATTATTTAAAAAAAAATGAAATTATAATGCAGTTTAATCTACGCGTTTTGCATTTTACGTTTTGCGTTTCTGATAAATGAAAAACACCATACGTGTAGTGAGAAATGAGAAGGACGCGTTCCAAACAATGCTTTAGTAAAAGTAAATAATCAATTATTACAAATTTATAATTGAATAACTATTTTTTCAATATAGTCATATTCGGTTAATAATTATATTTTATAATAGATATTAAAATAAAAAAAATACTTTATTATATTATAATGAAATGAATAACTATAAAATAAAATAAGATTTTGATAATATATAACTAAAATTAAAATAAAGAAACAATTAAAAAAATAATACATAAAATAAAATTATTTTATTTTAATATATTTTTATTATAAAATATAATTTTGATAATTGTTACACATTCTTTTTGAGTCACGTCAATTCTAACTATTAAAAACTTTTATCTCGTTCTGCATTCAAATCTACTTACTTTCTTCAATCTAACTAATTTCAGTTTTCATTGACTTACTTTTCAGTTTCTTTTTCTTTTTTTCAATTCTTCAAATCCAAACAAAGTATTTCAATGTCGAACTGAGCATAATGTCCATAATCATTTTTTCTAAAATTATGCAGAAGCTCATTTTTAATTAACTCATACAGTAAAACATTTAAATGATTGTAATATATAAATTTTTTCTATTTATACTTTTTCATATTTTTTATATGCCATCAATGTAATGCATAATTATAAGTCCATAATTAGATTAAAAAAGATTATTTCTTATATGAAGTTATTGATAACCTGATGATTTATAAAGTTATGAGACATGAATTTGATGTACTAAATTGATGCTTTAAACTGCAGAGAGAGAAAAAAAAAACAGTGATTTTGGTATTTTATTAATATATTTTTTTTTCAAAAAAGTCATTTTGTAAGTGAGTCAGTTTTCACATGTCATTGTAAGATAAATTATGAAGTGACAAATATTCTCTCATTATTATAATTAAAATAATATTGAGAGAACATTTATCTTTAATTATTATAAAAACGGTTGTCTTCTTATCTTTAATTATCTTACTTCATTTTTGAGTTCATTTATTCAAGCATGTTAGAACATTTATTGTGATTAAAATAAGAATGGTTGTACGCGTTTTTTTGGACTATTCTCATTTCTCATTTTATATTAAATAAAGGTTACTTATATTTCTAATGCTTATTTATTGTTTAAAATGTACAAGAAAGTTATAAATTACTGGTGAAATTCATTAAAAATAAAATAAAATTTGCAAATAAAAGTTATAATAATTTATTAGACATAAAGTAATATATACACATTTTATAATAAATATTAATCGATAAAAAATATTAAAAAACATGTTAACCTTTGTTCTTAATCCAAATTAAGAAGGTAGATTGAAAAGCACTTCTGAAAAAAAATGATTTCAGACTCTTTTCTATTAATATTTTTTTTATTGCGTATATTTTTTGAAAACAATGATATATTATTGACACTGTATTTTTTTTTATATTTTAAGAAAATTGGAATGGAGTATATAATTCTTCATTTTTCTATCTTTGACTCTTCCTCATCGAAATGTTTATTTTTCCTTTCCGCGTATATCTTAAAGTGCATTGTGTTATTCATAAATCATTACTTTCTGTGTTCGTTGCAGAATCATCTTGCTTTGGGATTAGGAAGATCCTTCTTGTGTATTATGAGTTGATGATTAATGATTGAAAATGGATAAGGTTGCAACTTAAAATGTGTAAATAATACATAGTTTGTTAAATTTATTTTTAAATTTTAAACTTAAAATGTTATTCTTAAAATAATCTAACAAAATATAGATAAAACTTAGGTGCAATGAGAAAATAAATGTGTGAACAAAATATCATTAGTATAGATTAAAATATAAAGTATAAAAGTATTGATGTTGTTATACAACTAATTGAAAAACTATGGTTATTGATTATTTTGAATGAATATTTAAATCATACTTTAATACCAAACTTAACAACATGATTTTTCAGCTCTGGTTATAATACTTTTCTTTCTATCGTATATACAAGCTTCATTAGTACTTACTAATGTTTTATCTTATACATCAAGTGTAAGTAAGTTAATGAAATACAATATTTTTTGTAAAGTATTAATATGTATATTTTTAATATAATTAAAAATAATTCATATTGCTTATTTATTGTCTTTTCAATTTATACACATGATTGAAAGTTATATCTAAAATTTATTATAATATTTTATTTATAAATTTAACTATCGGTGGCCTTTAAAATAAAAACATTTATTTCCTTTGCAGAAACGAAGTATTTAACTTTGTACACTCAAAAATGTTATATTATTTAGAAGTTAAAAGTAATTTATAAACATTATTTTCTCAATTCTTGAAAGTATCTTTAAAAACAAAACCATACACACTCACCAAACAATAATTTAGAAAATGATATCTCATATAGTTGATGGTTGAATTTGATAAATTATATTGATTATCTTAAGGAACTTTGACGTCAAACATTTTTTTTTTTTAAATAATACGATCTTAAATGTCATATTTGCTTATAATTTTACCTCAAATTTTGTACTGGGTAATACCTTCAACCTCTAGAGTAATTCACTAACCAAGAGACACACCTAGCACATGGAAATACATGCAGTGAATTAATAAAGGTGGTTAATTTTTTATACTTTTTTAATAAAAAAATTGGAAGAAACAAAAAAGAGTATTTTAGGATGAAAATAATAATAAAGAAAAGTAGTGAAAATAGAGTAAATAAATAAATCACATGAAAATACTTCTATATTAATTTTTTCATTTTTTTTCATTTTTCTTAATATAAAACTATTTATTATTTTTAAGAAAACAAAAATATAAAAAATATTCTAAAATGAAGTTAATGTCGTGTTCCGGACGGATGAACATAATTTTCCACAGCAGACCACATTTATTAGCCGGCATTTACTTCCTGCACTCAGCTTTTTCGAAACTTATTTTCTGAAACACAATAAACGATTTTTGACGTCAAACATCTCGTTTTACGAAAAACATTTTCCGAAGATTTTGTTGTGGGTGGGAGAAGAAATTTGATGAGGTGAAAGAAGCAATTGCGTTATTTGCTTCATATGTATTTTAATAACATAAAGTCAATAATTTTCATCATCCTTAATTACTCTTAAACAATGGCATTAAAAATCCAAACCCATAGGCACAACAAAACATAGTTACAGACTTTCTATGTTCTATTTTCCCTTTATTTGTATCAAGTTTTTCTATTCTCAAATTTCAGTTTCAAGGTTGGTAAATCAGTGATAAGAAATATGTTTCTATAGAAATTTATGAAACGCATTATGAGAAACAAATCTAGGACATCTCACCGATGTCCAAGAATGAAAAGATTTGTCAATATTCAAATATTTAGATTGGATGACAGTTTGAGTCACTGGGCACATTTTTAAGCACTTGTTTTCATTTTCAGTTAATATCCTTTCACCAGTGATAAAAACACCATCTTTTTTTCATTTGATGTACCTGCAATGATATGATCCAGTTAATTTCGATTTCAATATCAACAATGTTATTTGCAAGGCATTTTAATTGCCCCATTCTTACACTGCTCTTTTTGTTTTGAATATAGAAAAAAATCACAATTTTTCATTTACCAAACAATTATGTTTCAGGGGTAGTATGCAAAAACCGTATGCAAGAAGCATTTCACTTTCGATATTGGCGTATTTGTTGTGATTACGGCATTACCATTCACCAATTTCTCATGCAGGGTAATGCTGGGAATGCAGTGCATGGAAGAGGAACGATCACAACAACAAATGCATATTCCAGATGTCATGCTTGTGCACAAAACCTACACCAACTTGTTAGGAATGATCTCTAGTCACGCTAATCCATTGGGGAAGGCCCTTCTTCCATTCTCATGTCACCACCATGTTCGCTACCAAGCATTATTGCCATTAGCATAAGTTTGCCAGCATCTGCAAAATCCTTGTGCTGCATTAATATTGTTTCAACTGAACCGCCTTCCATGTTTTCTTGCCTCAAGGGCAATACTTGGTCAAACCCTTCTTCAAATGTTTCACTTCGAGGTCCATAACACCTACTTGAAGCCTGGAAAAGTATGGTATTTTTCAAGTTTTGCAGAATTTCCTGGTCACTCCATCCTTCAGCTCTGTATGAATCGTGGAATTTACTCCAATCATCCTGACTAGCAGCTTTTTTCCAACAATCCTCCAAAAGGCTTTTGTTTATCTTCCGAAACGAGGAACTAGTCCATGCAAAAACGTCAAAGGCCCACAGAGTTAACTCTTGATCTTCACTTTCCAGACACAAGTTAATCAAGTCTAGAGGATGAAGCGGCTCATCTTGAACTAGTTGCGTATCCTCAATGGAATGAGAACGCTTCATTACTTCCTCCTACAGGTAAAGCACAAAAAGAAGGATAAAGAGGAGTTTTAAAAAAGTGCAACAAGGCTTATTTACCAGCGCAAACCAAGTTCTCCAGAAACAAAGTAAATATTAACTCACTAATATAATATCTGAAGGGCAAATAAAACAGTTACACAAGACTATATGCAGAAGTCGCTCAAACTTACCTGTAATTTTAGAATCTTCAAATCAGCCTCAATGCGGTCGACCTTGACTTGAGTACCAGCATCCTTGCCAGCTGTACCAAAGAAAAGGATTTATTTATAGCAAATGCAATTTATTAATATCAATTCATCCAAAAAAGAGTAGATATTTAACTTACTAAATATGGAAACAGTACACAGATTAAATCATAATATACACATAAGGTGCAACCTCAACTTATAAAAATCAATTTTGAGATTAAATTGGGCCTAAACCTACTTATTAATATGGTATCAGAGTCTATTCTAATGAGTTTTATCGGGACTATCGCATCACCTGTTATAGGGTTGCTATTATATTACCCACAAATATCTAATCGCACACTAGAGGTTCAATCCTTGGCCGGAGAAGGTGTGCTAGAGATTTTACGTCGATTAAAATAAAGTCAATTTACAATATATAAGTAAATACAAACATCACCTTGCACGTCAATAACATTAGGTTTAAAGTTCACTTCCTAATACCAAATCTTATCCAATGATTTTAGACACAACTAAATTTGAACAAGATATAAAGCTTTGTCACGCATATCATGGGCACAATCAATGAACAAACAACACAACAACTTTTTCTACATTAAGTGGCATTGGTCATGATTTTAAACACTCAAGATGTTAGTACAGGAACATATTTGTAGTAGAAGCAAAATGTTGAAATTATGGGGATTAACGTATGAGTAGTCAACATGATTTAATATGATACTGTACAAGGCACTGGTCCCTAGTATACTTGTAAGTGACCCTTCATCCTGATTAAATAAGTAAATAAGGAAACTAATCCGAGGTACTAAAGTATTATTAGTACAAATCTATACGATACAACCAATATGATATTAGATATTTTCCATTTAGCTTACTACAACTAGACATAATAGCATGAGAACAAAAACGAAATTCACGTTATCAGAGATCACAAAACTACTCATCTGAGATAGGATCATGGGCAGATCAGACCACACATCAGCAAGGGCTAAACTGAAAGCGATATAGGAGATAGAAAAAAAATGGAAACGACCAGCCTACACTTTCAGCAGGGCCAAATCGTATCTGAAATTGAAGACATCAAATAAAGAGATACCAAACTCCACATTACACAGAGCAAAAATTATAAGAGAGATCAAAGACCATATTGCACATCTAGATGGGTTAAATTGCATCTGGATTGAGCCAATATATGGAAAGACAGGATGAAAATGGAGCTAATCCACGGCAAGATAGGATGAAACAAAGCCAGTCTTTAAATAGAGAGGATAAGACAGAGGAACTGGAATGACAACTCACAGAAGAAAAAGAGCTAAAAAAAATTCAAGGCAACAAGGATACTTTTAATATATTCTAATGCAAATTAAAGTTTTCTAACATCTAGATAATCACCAATTCCCAAAAATAAATAAAAGTGAAAAAAGGCTGCAGCCTTTATAGTAACAGAACATTAAAAGTTGAGTGCAATCATAAATTTAATTCCAGTTTTCTGGAAAGAAAAACAAAATCCAAATCTCACATGTTACTATCAGAATTTGAAGGAAGAGATCTAAAGAAATATTAAATAGATGAAGAGAAAGGAAGTAATCTCCATAACAGTTGAAAAACACACAGCACTATACCTGCAAAGGCAGCAATCTTAGATAGATATAAAAGATTTTTTCTGTCAGTCAATTTTAGTTTCATCTTCGGACACTCCTGTTCTCCTTTCTCTTCAGCGACTGAATTAGAATGCATGTTTTGTGTGAGCGCCAATGTGTGAAGTGATTCTGAAGCAGAGGAAAATTGATGAAGGAACAAATCATGAAGCCATAGAAGATCTTGATACTCCCTCAGGAAAATGGATAGCTCTTCGGGAAATTCTTCCCCTAGCCTTAAAAGTTGAGAAAATTGTCTGCTTTCATGGAGTTTCTTAAAGACATAGTAACTAAATCCCCCATCTGGTCTCAGGCTTTCATGCTGCACACAAACCGTCGAGACATAAGCAAGAATACATTTCTGAAGAAATGGATATCCTAAATTATCATTTTCCAGTAACCAACTTTTCGTGAAAGGCCAAAGTTTTATTTGACATTGGGGGTTGTCAGGAATGTAACTGAAAACGACTTAGTTACTACTAGTAACTCATTTCAGGCGTTGCGTCCAAAATAAGGCCATTTTTTTTGTAAACATCAAATGTTACAATGTGCTTGAACATTGGAGAAGAATGTCATAAAAGAAATTTCCATATTGATAAAAGAAATTTCCGGATGCCTGGTTAACATTTGTTTGCATCGTCTTTCCTTTGGAGCTCGTTCATATAATATATAAAGGTTTAAATAGAATGAAGGAGTACAGGAGCTGTAAAAATTTGGTGGAACTGTGAGGTCTGCGGTTGATTCTTAATTAATAGACCTTTATTATTTTAAGAGGCATTTTGTGTTCTGACTCTAGCTCTAGATCAGGATAATACCGTATCGTTGCTTCCTTTTAGACAATAGTTTTAGAAGTGCAAATATTTCTTCCCAGGGTCTTTTCAAATCCTAAGCCCCAATTAGTAACAGAATAAATTAGTAACATAATATTTGGGTTGATATGCTAAGAAAACAATCACTGAATTTGCAAACACCTAGAAAAGAGGGAACAAAAGTAACATGGGTGTCCAACATGACAACAATGAATAAAATCAGTCATACCATAATATTTCTCAGTAATTCCGAATCATTCACATCACAACAAATTGTCCACATAACTTTGTAACATCCATGTCGTTTAGCAATTGATAGTAGATGTGAAGTAAGCTTCATTATGGTCTCGTCATTCTGCTCTCCAGCTACTTCAAACGAATCCTGTACATTAGACCAATTGAACAACATATATCAATTCCACACCAGGATTGCAAGGATAACGTAAACAAAATAAAATAATAACCTTGTGAGCCTCTTCAAATTCTTTAACTTTTTGATATAGAGATTCAAGAAGGGTGTCTCGTCTCTCCCAGTATTCATTTAACAGACCTTGGCGTTCTTCTCCACGCTCACTCTTTGCTGTAACAGCTCCAGAATATGCCTCAAGCAGAACTTCAGTTAGTGCTTCCAAATTATTATACAAGTCCAATTTTGAGGTTTTATCAAGTCCAGATGTTTCACTTAACAAGTGCAGCAGGACAGAAGCAACACTCCAAATCCCAGTCCGTACAATAGGTTGACAATACCAAGGAGTTAAACCCTCAGGTGGAGGATACCATAATCTGTGCTCATTCTTATAGTTGAAGCATGTCCTAATTACGGTAACACATGCAGTAGAGAGTTCACATGCCCTCTGGATCTGGATCATTAACAGGTGTTCCGGTCTTATTACATATTCTAACTCTTTATCTAAGCAGTAGAAGAGATCTTCAAGATCTGAAACCTTACTGTAGAAAACTTCTGCATTATCTCTATCCATCAAAAGGACAGTGTTTCGACGAGCTCGCTCACCAACTAACTGTATCATGTCCCAAAGGGCACCTGACATCTGAATGTCCAAACTAGAATTTGAGGAGTCAACATTAGTTGATCGATTTTGGCTGATCAGATTTTGTAGCTCCCTCAGCTGAATCATTGCAGATAACTTTTCACCATGCTCTAAAATAATTTGCAAGGCATGTCCTGGCAACCAAAAAAGCATCATATAGTCATGTTATATCCACTTGTTGTCAATGTGCTGCTCTTATCTTGCATTTTACCTAAACCTATAATTATTTATTCACTGCCTTAATCTATACATCAATTAAAAAGATTGGCAGATTCATAAATTAACAAAATCATAAATAATGTGTCTTCACATACGATCCCACCCTACGAAGTCAAACAACAAGAATTAAGAATCCATGTGCATACCTAAAATCTAAATTACAAAAGGCATCTAGTCAACAACCGAATCTATTTTAGGATAAGCTTACTCTTTTTTTAAAACTCACATGTGAGGTTAAGAAATAAGGAAACTAAGCATTTAGTCACAGCATAAACCTCATGCCTTTCATTTTTTTCAAACACGACGCAGAGTCAAAGGAGCATTAGATGATACTTGAGATTATATTCATATGCATTTCATGCAATTTATAAAAGTCAAAAAACTATTAGTGAAAAAACACTCTGTGGCATTACTTATGATATACTTGGCATAAAGTCATCCTTAAAAGTCTAACTATTTTACCATCAGCACAATCTGTAACAAATAGTTCGAAGGAGGCAGCTCATTAATTTTACTTTATAAAGCAGGTTGGCAGATAAATTAAGCATATACGGAGTCAGATATCCACATCATGTAACAACTAAATGTTTGAGGATCAAATAACAGTAAATGAACTTTTGGTGAATAGACTGCAGAATTCATACTCTGCTTAGAACACAGCTCTTCGTGGCATTTGGACAAGGCAAGAAAGTGAAGAAACTTTTCATGTTTCTGCTGCTTTTCTAAGAGTTGGGTGGAAACAACAGCCATGGCTAAAATCTCTGCACCTCTGGTAGTTGTCCAGTGTTTAGCTAGGGTGTCTACAATTGATTTGCTCATCCGTACAAAAACATTGGTTTCGCCATCCCTTTCAAATGAACCAGAAGTTTCTAGCTTTTCAAGAGACCTATCAATTTGACCAGATGATAAAAATTCATTGAAAAGATTATTCAACAAAGCTTCTGATTCTTCATCTAGAGCATTTCGTCGTCCAATCCCACTCAAAACCGTCCTCTGTTTATCCCCAGCACTCCATGCTTCAGAGCTAGCCCTTCTGGGAGCAACATTAGCTGCAAATGTAAGATTTCTTATCTCTTCTTGTGCAGATCTTTCATTAGAGCTGCCTTTCCGAGATAAGCTTCTCTCAGGTGGTTCCACCCCTCCAAGAATGACAGCTTTCTCTGGTATTGCCCATATTCCTGCTTTCTCTGTCAATACAACCCATGCACCTTCTTCATAATCATCTGCAGAAGGAAGGATTGAAGCATCTAGCACTTTACCAGCATCATAGGGTAAATCAAACTGATAGAGTCGTGTAGAGTTTCTATAATAATGGGAGACAGTTGCTGTTCCATCCCCAGATATTATGACTGCAGAGCCTGGAGGATTGCCCCCTATCCGAAGCCTCATGGAAAACAAGAAATCCTCATCTTCAACTCTAGCTTTTGGCATTATCACCTCAATAGGGGATTTTTTCTCCAAAACCTTGTCATTTGTTGTCTCTAAACCCAGCACTGATTTATATTGCATGGTCAGGAGAGAATACTGCATGTAGCTTGAACTGCTAATTCGGTCATTGCAGAAGGTTGCAACAAGAATAGTAATGACTTTACCATGATCATCTACTTGCATATCAAGAGGCCATATTCTCTTTTGACCAGCCAGATCCTTCTTAATACCAACCTCAGCATCAGTTCCAACAATTTCCTGAGACCAAAGCTTAGAAACAGGTATATCACAATCAAACTCTACTTTGAAACACTGTATCTCATGGTCCGTCAATATCAAGAACTGCCTATTTGTCTCCTGAATAGAATAATGCGGGCAACCCCAAGTCAGAGACCTTGGGTACCCCACATTGCTCACAGTTTGAACTGATTCACCCCGTTGAGGTTGGAAATGCATAATATTTTCAAACACTTTCCTTCGGTCAATGCCAGTAGGAGTGCATTGAAACTGCCAGAGCTCACCACTTGAGCTACACGCAAGGGCAACACATGCAAACTTACGATTGGGAACGCTAGAAGCAATCATTGAGTTAAACGTGAACAATCCACTCAAACCACTTGCTAGTTTACTTTGTCGCCGCTGCCTGTTGAAGGAAGCTTTCCCATCAGAAGTAAAAACAGCCCGCAGCTCACTGGCAGATGCTATACTAGTTACCGGAGCAAGCGGCTGAGAATAAATGTCTGGCCAATAAAAAACAGCCCGAGTTTGACAATTACACAAAACTACAGCAGCAGAGGTGCACTGTTTGGCAACCTCATTCCTTCCCATAAACGCGACATCACAATTAACAACACGAAGCAACCAACTACCAGCGTCATTTATGCTAACGTCACCATCATTCAGAGGAATTTCAAGGATCACACATTTCACGGAGGATGCCGGGGACAGATAACTCCATAGGTAGACCCTGTTCCCGCAAATAATCCAGGCGAGTGATGTGCACTTGTCAATCCCACCACACGCGCGATCATTGGCTACATTGCGTTACACCATAATTTCAAACACATCAAACTAAATTTACTTCAAATCTGAAGGAATTAACACACGTGCCAACTAACGCGATAAAGAGACAAGTCAAATTGTTCTCACCAGGCATTCGCTTGTGCAGCAAAATATTCTGCTCATCTCGAACCACTTGCGGAAACTCGCCGACGAAAACAGGTTTGGTAGGATCAGCGTCGTCTCCTTTTCCACTTCGGTTGACCTGAGGAACCCTACGCAAGGAAAACGAAAAAGAGTCAGAAGCAGAACGCGATTTTCGAGGCAGATTTCGGCAAAGAAGCGAACGAACGAGTACCTAGCAAGGACAGATAAACGAGGAGCCCAAGGAGCAGGAGTGCCGGAGCTAGGGCGATTTGGAACGGCGCTGTCGTTGAAAGAGGCTCGTGCAGGAGTCACCGGAGAATCTGCCACCGCCGAACCGCGACCTTGCTCTCTCCGAACGCGAGCATTGCTCTTCTTCGTTCCGCAAGAAAACATGACGATCACTTAGTAGCGCCAGATGTTAGGGTTTATGGGGTTTTCGCCATTTGAATCACGAGAGGGAAAAGGAAGACATGTTCCCACAAGCCAGATTTCTGTAACTTTTAAGTGTAATAAAATATCTACTCATAACGTCTTTATTTTATTTTTTCCAATACTTCTACACTGAAAACATAATACTTGCAATGAAAGGCCAAACATATCTTTAAATATTTTGATTCATACAAACAAACTTTAGTGTTCGTAACATCCAAATTAAAATTATTATTATTATTATTATCTATTTAAAAGGTTTATATAATAGACAGAGACAAACTACTAGATTTTAATTGGTTTTGAAAGATTTAATGAATAAATTTGCTTGTTTTACTTTTAAAACTTTCACTTTCTTTGGTTTTGGTAGACAAATGTGCATAAATGACTGGAAAGAAATACCGGTATTATTTTTTATATAAAAATCGTTATTTTTTTTTACGGGTTAAGTTAAAATTTAAAGAAAAAAAATACGCATTCATATTGAAAACTAATTTTAAGCGTCAAATGTAAAACTATTTTATGGTGTCAATTGTCAAATTTATTAAAATATACAAAATTAGGAGTAAAATTCATTAAGGTACTCAATTTTTTAAAATGATTGGATTTGATTTGTTTAATTTAAATTGTGCCCGTTAGTTTTAAAATTTTAAATTGCTAGTTTTTGTAGCAACTTAATTATATAAAAAAATTAAATATATATTTAAAAACGAAATATTAATATTCAAATTTAACAAAAATATTGGCTAATTTTAAAAAGTTAACCACAAAAACGATATAAAATAATATTTAATAATTAAAATATAAATATTATCACATTTTACATTAATATCAATAAAAAGAAAGATAGAAAAAGATTAATGAAAAAAAAAGTGGAACACGAGATAAGGAAGAAAAGTAGGAAAAAAAAAATCATTATGCATGAGGAAGAGGATAAAAAAGACCATGGAAAGAGGTAGAGAAACAAAACGACATGGAGAAGAAGAAAAAACATGAAGATGAGAACAAAACTATACACTAGGTTCAAATTCTTTACTTTATTTTATTTTAAATCAAAATAATGCAATTTTAAGAAGAAAAAAAATACTCTCTTATGTTTTTAATAGTTACAATATTTTTTTATTAAACATCCTAATCATTTTTCATCTGTCATTCATTACCCTTAAAACAATTATTAGAAAATATTATTAATAATTATTAAAAAATATTATTAATAAATATATCCATTCAACGCAAAAACCACTTTGTATAACCCTAGTGAATGAAAACAGTTGAACTAGATAAAGGAAGCAAATTTCGTTTACTTTCGGTTGCAAGTCAGAAATGAGAGATGAATACTTAGACATCATAGCACAATGTGCACTATTTCATTCTCAAGGTGACAAATTTATGAAAAGTGCTTAGTAAAAAGTGATGGCAAAAATGAAAAGTAGATAGTAAAAAGTGATGGCTAAACCATTAAAATGTACAATTTTTTTTTTCAAAATTATTAAAATGAACAGATTTCAAATATTGTTTTTTCAAAATTATCAAAATAATCAGATTTAAAAAATTTACAAAAATAGGCAAGTGATACAACTTCATTACAAAAATATAAAAAAATTACAAAAGTAGGTAAGTGATACAACTTCGTTACAAAAAATAGTATCGATAACTTCAGTTCAGTGTATTTTAAATTGAAATTATATCAAGTTAACACTATTTTACTTTAGTTTTGACAGTGACACGATTTGAATTTAAAATTCTCTTGAAATGAAAATATCAATCATTTAACTGGTATAAAGAAACTACTACTGATACAGAGAAATGAAGACGTACAAATATGGGGTATTAGAAAATGAAGAGAAACGGCATATATAGTATTTTCGTTCACATATAATAGAATACATAATTACACAGCACTGGAAATTAGTGCACAAGGATCTTCTACAACATAACAGTTCTCCAGAGGAGAAAAAACAACCAGGTTTTGGAATCCAAAGAAAACAAAAATATATATATATATAAAAAAAAGGGCTAGAAAAAGTTCTTTCCTATCTTTTGTTTTCTAGGCAAAAAGAAATTTGCTATACGTACACTGGTACAGTTGGAGAGATTTTTTGTATCATGGTTCCAGCTTCAAGGAAACAACTCTTGATTGTCTGTTGGATTTTGCAACCTTTAAGAACACTGTGGATAGGCATGCCGGTGCCCACCATGGCCGCCGCACCTTCTGCTCCCCTTTCAGACAAGCCACTACAGACACCAACATGGCCTTTCAAAGGTTAGGAGCAGGTAACAGATAAAGCCATTTTCTTCAACTTTACTGGGGTAAACACCCACTTCTCTCTTTTAGTGTTATCACACAGGAATATATCATCTTGCAAGAAAAGTCACAACACAACAAACACAACAGGCATATGTACATTTCATGTCTCCTTATATATAAACATGTCACATGTTTAGGAATGGACGTCTTGACAATCATGTTCTGGATGACTTCATCCTGTATAATAATATCATTTGGTCCTTTAAAAAATCACTAATTTCATATTTGATTCAGCCATGTTTTGTTACCGAAATGATTCCTCTGATAGTCTTATGTTTGATTTTTGGTGTTTAACTGTATTTTTAGTGTAAATTTTTTAGCATAAGCATTCAGTAGGAATTTAGCATGTCATAACACCATATTAATGAATAGAATGACGTGATCATAGGATAAATTCCTATTAGATACGTGTGAAAAGCTTTCCATGCATATAATTTAACTCTTTTTTTTTTCCCATTTGATCATTCTTAAATGTTACAAAAATTTCATTTGATCTCTCTACACCAGAGACCAGGTAGAAAAATCTTTATATTTAGAGGAACTAAATGAGAAGAAACTCATGATATATACAGGAGCCAAATAAGAAAGAAATACTGCACAACTATTTATATTTTTCACTTGGTAAAGAAAAATGTTTAACAGGAACACTAATTTGAAAGAAAAATGTGAAAACAAATTGGAAAATCACAAATGATTTTAGAGTTTAAAAAACCATATATATAAGGAAGGAGAACTTTTTAGAAAATGTAATTCACAGCTTGTCTTGATGCTGCACAAAATAGAGAATTATGTGCTATGACGAGACCCTTTAATGGTTGATGTTTGTGACGAAATGACAGCAGTACCAATAACTAATAGACAAGTTATCAAAATTCTAGATATATCTCACACTAATACAGCAATATTAGACCCCTACTTTAATCATTCTTCTAGTATATCCATGTTTCCTTATAGATTGTTCAAATAGCGGAAAATGATTGTGACAACATCAATGATCATGCCTTACCAGGGGAGGAGCACAAAACAGATAGGTAAAAATGAAAATGTTCAATGAAAGTTTATTGGCAAGTGTTTGTCTGTTTACTGTTTAAAAGGGGAGAAGAGAGAGAAAGAGAGAGAACCTTTAATCCGTCTCAATTCTTTGCACAATGTGATGAAGTCTCCCCACTTCATGTGGCAACGTCTTATAAAACGTAGGATCTGTTCAGTCGTAAACATGGACATGCCCTCCAGGTATTCTCCATTAACACCATTTTCTTTAAAAATTTGGCGGTAACTACCAAGATTTATAGTCTCCAACCACAAGCCAACATCCTGGTAAAACACACGAGATAGCACGAATTCAGATGTTAGTTCAAATGATCGGTTACATTTTGGACTCTGCTATGGAGATGCACTATATGTATGATATGCTTGTATAACAGCACCCGGATTTTATATTCACCAAGCTTAGATCGTTCTCAACGTAACTCTTATGTAATTTGAGCTATTCATAATGCAGTTAGCAACACAAATGAATTAAAAGAAAATATGTGGAAGCATTCCAGGCTAGATAATATCAGATATTAACTGTGCATCAATTACATTAAAGAGTCTAGACCTGTAAAACAGTGCTGAATAAGCATCTGCTAAACACTTGACAACACATAACTAGAAACATACACAATACATGAGTAAAATAATACTGCAATCTTGGGACCTTCATAAACACATCAAAGGAGAACTACGAGCTGATACCCTGTTATCTATAGTGTTTACACTTCAGATATATGGGCTTAAAAACATACTTAACGGAGTAACTGACAACAAGGATAAACCACTGAAAGAGGAACATGGACTAAGGGCATAATCAAGATAAATAATAAAGTTTCAATCTAGTTTCAGATGCTATGTTTCCGAAACATAGTTACAACAGCAGAGTCCAAAAATCCAATGACCATGGAAAGAAGAATATAGCTTTGCAGGAACTCATCAAACGAAGATTTACACCTACGGTGTGCTGCAAAAAAAGGGTAACCAAGCATTCAATGTAATATATTATTTTCTCGATAGAATATTAAACCCCTCACTTTTGTAATGATCTTAGAAACTGCGAATGTCAAACTGAAGAGTTGAACAAAATTATCTGGCAAGAATTGAAGACTCTGTATAAATACCAGATAACTTGTGACAAGAATAGGAAGAAGATGAGATTCAGAATTAAACGAAATAATGCACACAAAAGCTTGATTAGCCAACTATTTCCAAACTGAGAAGGACTTGAACATCATCCACCAAATTTCCAACTTGATCAGACAACACTATGTTCAAATTTTTCGACACATAAGAACAAAGTTAAATCTCCACTTTTACTTGCTACAAATGAGCATCACAAAACAGACTACCACAGAGAAAGTTGAAGTTATCAACCCAAACAATAGTTAAACTAACTGTGACAAGAAACCTAATTACATGTTAAAAGAGCAAATCACATAAAGGAGATCACAAGGAATAGTTTCTTATATTAGAAAGTAAATAATACATGAAAATAAGTACATCGATTGAGTAAGGGAGATAAATGATTAACCTCAACAGTCCAGATGAAGAAATCAAGAGGCTCCGGTGACTGTCCTTTGTTCATTTCCCAAATCAAACTTCCCCAAATAAACCTGAACAGAGGTCAAACAGCTAATCAAAACCCTCCACCAAAAGAAAAAAAACATTTTTAGTGGAGAAAATTCATAAGTAACTTTCCCCAGTTAAGTAACCGAAAAGGGGTCGATCTGACAATAAGAATATTGGACAAGCAGCTAAAATGGAAGCTCCAATTGCAAGATCTCAAGGGCCATTCATGGAATTAAAGGAGAAATCCAAAATAAATAAATAATATAGACCAAATATGCTGCTTACCAGTTTGCGAGAGTAAAACTCGGGTAAAGATTAAAAAAGAAAAAAGAAAATCTACGTTTGATGTAAGAAAGAAGACATGGAGAGAAGGAGAGAGAAAGTGAGTGGTGTGGTGTGGGAAGTCAGAGAGAGAACAGAGGAAAGAGGGAGAAGTCTTTTTTCTTCAGCTCATGCTTCGTGTTAACGCATCTGCCACTCACCACGCGACTCCTCTGCATCATAGGCCACGCGCCAGCTTTGCCACTTGCCACTCAAATAAATAATTGTATTTGCTTCAGATTTTGAGCAACATTATTGATAAATCATGTAATTTTATTGCCAAATCAATCATGATTTTGATGTTTAACCGCCTAAATAACTTTTAATTATAAAATTTCCTAATAAGTCTTTGCAATTGATTAAGTGTTATTTTATGACAAACTTCGTAAATATATATTTCGCTGTCATTTACTAACTCTAAAAAATTCAGAATAATTTTAAAGAAAAAAACTATTCAGTTAGAGAAATAGTTAAATTCAATAAAATCATCGAATAACTCGTCAATTCATGTTCTTGATTTATTTTCTATTCTATCATGGAGGTAATCAACAGAACGTTAATTAATTTTGACATAACTCGCGTTGAATAACATATTAACTTGAGTTAAATAGTTATTAATTAACGAAAAAAAATCATTGAAATTAAGATAAAGATGCATCAATATAAAAGAATTCATAGTCAATCTAATGTTTTACAACGGAGATTTCTCCCTATACCTGCAATTATTTTTTTTCATATATCTCCTTTTTTTTTTGCAAAAATTTCATAATTAATCTTAATATTTTTTTTAATTTTTTCTCTTTCCTAATAAACTTATTTTACCTTTAATAGATTTCAAAATTAATTAACATTTTATCTTCGAACATATTTAGTCACATCTAAATGTAATTTTTTTTTCTAATGATGCTTTTAGGGTCATCATCTCTTTGTGTCTAAGATGGTGGTTGTTGAGACTAACCAAAAATTCTTCCTCAGACGAATTGACAAAAGCATTAATAAGAAGGTTTGGAGGAAGAATAGATGTTCGGTATTTGAAAATTTGAGAAAGGTGAACTAGAGGAATATATACAAGAGTTTAGATGTTAGTCGGACAAGCAACAAACTTGATAGAAGAACAATTGATGGGATTTAATGATGAGTTTCATTCAAGGAAGAAGAAAAGTACTAATAAAAGGGAACCCTCCTTAGCAAAAAGGGTTGTCACACCACAACGTTATTAAAAGAACCGAAGATTGAATTGGTAACATTGGTATGAGATATGGAAAGTGCTGAATTGGAGGGAGGGTCTGATATACTAAACCAATTAGCACAAAGCCGGAAGAGATTTTGAGAACTTTTGAGGGAATTTTCAGTGCACCACAGTGGCTACCACCCAACTGACTTTTGAGGGAGATATTCCTAAAACGATTTTGTGCACACACTAAGGACATTATGAACTTTTGGTGATGTCTTTTGGGTTGTCTAATGCCCCTATCACGTTTCAAAGTGTTATGGACACCATTCTTAAGAGGTTTTTAAGGAAGTGTGTGCTTGTTTTCTTTGATAATATACTAGTTTATAGTGCATCTTGGGCGGAACACACAACATCTCCAACAATTCCTTGGTACCCTATGGCAACAACAATTTTATATCAATAGAAAGAAGTGTGAATTTGGAAAGATGCAAATCCGGTATTTAGGACATGTTATTTCCAGTCAAGGGTGGAAATGGATCTAGAGAAGATGGTGGTTGTTCAGAATTGGCCTATCTAGTGGACTATTAAGGCTCTTAGGGACTTCCTAGGCCTTACAGGATAAACGCTTCATTAAGAATTATGGAAAGATTACAATACCTCTAACAACTTATTGAGAAAATGGAAATTTGCATGGACCAACCAAAGTTTATAAGTTATGAAGATCTTAAAGACAACTCTGACAACCGCTGTAATCTTAGTTTTACCATATTTTTCTCAAACTTTTCATGTGGAGTGTGATGTGGCTGGCAAAAACTTTATCAAAGACAGAGAATAATTTGGAGGAATTCTCTTGTTATGTTGTTGATTAAACAATAAGTCATTTAAATAAGCGTACAAAAAATTGATTTACAAAAACTGATTGAATAATATAGGAAAGATAACCACCACTATCTCAACCATACTCCTTTTTACTTGGAGAAAATAAAAACTTATCTAACAATAAAACAAGAAATGAACATGATTTCATTGGTAAAATGTCTTTTAGAGTGGTATCAAAAGCAAATTCGCGAGGACTTGACGAGAGCAAACAATATATTACCATTGTGATACCTATGTGTGTGTTGAATCTCCCTACAATTGGTATCAGAGTCAATGATTCAATTATGGTGACCAAACTCAAATGAGCACGTCCCTCTATGGCAAAGGCGAAGCCTTGGAACGGTCAATAATAGACAACCAAATGAAGTAGGGAATGGAAGGTGGAGAACAAACGATGCTCAATGGTATAACCATGAGTCTGCAAACTATGGTGTACTCGTGAATAAAAAAAACTTCCGCGGTAGAAGAAATAGATAACCATAGTCATTTGTTTGAGGGGAGGATTGTTAGCAAAGAAAAATCCTAAATTAGATAAGAGATAAACATGAGTTTATGTACTTCATTAATAAAAGGCGTTTTGGACACAAAAAATAAAACTATGAAGGTTTGGTCTAGAGGAGACAATATCTCTCCATTATGAAGACTTATGTGTGTCTTGAATCTCTTTAGAAAATCAGCAAAACTATTATCAAAGTTTCATCTCTATATTAAAAATGAGATTTATTGAAATCAGACTATATTTGGATTTTTTTAAAAGAATTATAAACAAAATAAATATTATTTTTTTATAAAACAAAACTAGTTTCTTCACGAACTAATTTAAAATTTTCCTCTAATATAATTTAAAATTTTTCATCTTAAATATTAACTCTACTCTATGGAATAATCCATTTAACACTTTTTATTCTTATTCTTTTTTTACCGTTTCGATCATCATAAAAAAAAACTCTTACCAACAATAACAACCAAAATATTTGTATACATCACAATAAAAAAATATTTCGTATTACATCTTACGGAAAAGGATAATGCATAAAATAATCAGATCTTAATACAGGTCCGTGTAAATAATCATATATATAAATTAAATTCCCGTAATTTTGTTCCATTAAATATATTTGTCTTTAATTTTTAAAAATATAAGAATTGTAATTAGAAAAATACTGTATCAATATTTTAAAAAATTATTATTTTAATTTTAGATAAATAAAACAAATGTATTGAATCTGTAATACAAAAATTACACATGTGATTTTAATAATTATTTTTTAGAATAAATTATAAATATATATAATTTATTATTAGATTTTAATAAAAAATATCATATTAAAAATAAAATTAACTTAAAATATAATTTATAAACAGTGGAGTTGAATATCGCGAAATTATAATTTTCTTTACTGCATCACATAGTTTATTTTAAAATGTATTTCATGAATTTTAAAAAACTTGTTCCAGAAATATCATTTCAAAAATGTTGTTTTGAATTTTTTTTCTTCTAAAAATTAAAAATAAGAAGAAGAAAGTAATCTAGTAGTCACCCTTATTTTAAGGTAAAATGTCATTTTAAACGTTATAGAGTACATATAAAAACTATAGAAGTGCAGAAAGAAAAAGCCTTTCACTTATTCCCTTATTATGGTTCAGCCTAATAACAAAATCCACAATTTTGTAGGCCCATACAGAGGCGGCCCATAATTGAAGTCTCCACCCACAGCATGTTTGCTCAGTATTCAGTTCACCCTAAATTGATTGCACTGTCTTTCTTTCTTTTCTCTCAGTGGACGACGACAACAGCGAGCTTTGCATTGTATCGTTTCGAAATCTTGATTTCGTAGCATTGTATAGTTTCGAAATCTTGCTATGCTATGATCGCATTTTCATGGAAACAGAGTTGTATAATGATGTAATTATTGGAAGATTTGTTGATTGATTCATAAATATTTTGTGTTTGCTTTTACAGAATAGAGTTTGGGACTGAAGAAGGCAATGTTTGGGACGGCCATTAGATTTTTGGCGAAGAAGCCGAAGCCAAAGATGGGACCCGTGGCAGTTAAAACGCCGCCGGAGCAGAGGCAAACGATCACCAGAACCCTATTCGATATCATCAAGGAGCATGGTCCCATCACCGTTGCTAACACCTGGGAACGCGTCAAGGTACCTTGGTTTCTCTTTCACCTTCCTCAAGTTCATTTTTATTATCCTATTAGACATGACTTTTTGAATACTGAATTTCACTTTTGTGTGATTTAAGCTAGTTGTTGTATGTTATTTCGACAAGTAACATTTGATCGAAGAACTAAAATCTTACCATTACAATGTTTGGGATTCGATGGACACAATTGCAATTGCAATTGCAATATTTAGATACTCCGTTGACACCATTAGAACATGAAAGAGGTTGCACATTTGCGATAACTTGAGATTTGATAATCTTTTGGTTCTAAAATTGTGCAATTGCAACAACTCAGGACCAGAAGTATAATTAAGTTTTTTTGTTAAGTTTTCCGAGATACAGTATAATGTTTTTCAAACATTTAATGACTAGTGTAATCTACAAATAATGGATGGAAGATGTTTTTCGAATAATTAAGATTGTGCAAGAATAGACAAAAGAAGATATTTTCATGCTATGCGTCGAAACTTTTGGAGATGTTACTGTAATTTACTTGATATAAACTTGATTGAAAGAAAATAATGTTGAGATGTTGGATTTTAGGAAGTTGGATTGAAAGATTTGACAAGCAAGAATCACATGAAAATCATGCTGAGATGGATGAGAGAGAGGCAGAAGGTTCGTCTCGTTTGCAACCACGTTGGGGCTCATAAACAGTTTCTCTATACCACTTGGTTTACCAAGCCAACCACATCTCCTAAGAACCCCTCTTGAAACTTTATTATCAGTTTGCTGCTTATTTGTATCATGTCAAGAGTAATAATTTCGTGTCATATCCAGAAAATGAATGATAGGTAAACTTTATGATTCGAAATTTTGTAGAGCTAATGCACTGATTTGATGATCCGGTAAACTTTTTAATAGTGAAAGAAGGTGTGGGCTAGTTTATGAAAGCATCTTTTGTTTTTGAGATTTTGTGTTTCTGGTATTAAATTATTAATAGGCAGAGTGGACAATCTAACGTCGATCATGACATGAAGCTCTAAATACTACTATAGACCGACTTTTCCAACAACAGCAAACTCAGTTTGGAACACTTTTCACGTTCCTTATCTTCACTGATTTGTGATGACTCATTGCAATTGTCTATCTTCAAGCCTTACAGTTTAGGCATGTCTTCTGAGTCTAAAGATGAGATTTCTCTTAAAAATGATCTTAAACTGGAAAAATATTTTGGTTTAATGATAATTAATTTAACAAAATATACGTTTTTTTTGGTAAAACGAAGTTAAGTTATTTAAAGAATTGACCTGGTTTAATGCTTCATAAATTAAAAGAAAGAATTGAACTGTATCTAGTTTCAAGCAAATAGATAAAATATAAGGGGGAATATATATCAAACCATACTTGAAAAAGTTTAAAAAACGACATAATGTTGACGTTAAATGCGACATAATAAGCTTAAACATCTTGCTTTGCCCTCCAAAAAACATTGCATTCTTAGAAAAATAAAAAATAAGACCAAATGTATGTTTATGGAGAAACAAAAATTACATATAAAACCAAAGTGTTTTGTTACAACTTCCAAATCACAAAAAGTCAACACATTTTGTTTGGGCATTAACAAAGTCATTAAGACTTCAAAGTTCATTTTTTATATTGCTTAGTTCCTGAGTTAAATGATCATATCTCTTAAGACGCATTTCATCATGACCTCTCAAATCCAAGTTGAACAACTTTATCACATAGTTTAAGGAAGTTCTTTGTCTTAAGAGATGGAGGTCCATCTTTGGTCCTTTGTCTTCCTAGTTCCTCAATATTCTGTGCATCACAAATGAAAAAGAAATGTTCATGTATCTTAAAGTTATAGCGTGGAAAAGTAGTTGTTTCATAATAAACATAATGTGTTGGTACAATAATAATTTGAGCAAATTTAGTGGTTATCATTGTTTCTCTGGTATGGAAAACCAATATCATTTGTTGATTCTTCGTGTACCATTTTTTATTTGAAATATTGAATAAGCATAACAAGAATTAGTGTTTACACCAGGAAATCTGCTTACAACAATCCTAGTAATTTTTAAATTTAAAAGCAAATGTGTTTTATGCGAGGGAGTTACCATACAAGATTGAGAAGGAGTTCTCACCTCAAACAAAAGTTGGTATTACAAGTTTCTCTTATATTGGAATTTTTCCAATACTGTTTGCCTACATTTCATTACCACTCTTCACAATGCCAAAAGTTATCTTGATTGATTAGCAAGTTAAGTTTCATTACAGCTATTTCATTTTCTTCCTTCTCTGTATTTAGTTTACTAATATATCATCTTTCAAAAGATTAAAATAAAATATATAAATACCTCACTCATGTTTGGAGAAGAAATGACGGGCAAATTTACTTCAATCATTTCACTTTTTTTGTCTATTTTTTGAAACTCTTGTATTTCACCTTCAAATCATGCTTGAGTTGATCACTCTTGGACTGACCATTCTTGTCGATCAATATGGTCGATCACCTTAGCCAATCATCTTGACCAATCACATTGGCCGATCACGATGATTGATTATTCTTGTTGATCTTGATCACTCTCATCGATCAACTTGATTGAGTGGCAGACGAACCGATTGCAGAATAAAGATTAGACTAACACTTAGTCAATGATAATCACGAATCAACCAATACTAATGCTAATTAAGGTCTAAGGTATGATTGTTTAGACACATGCATTATATATCATTTAATATTCTCCGGATCAGTTAGTGACTTTAGCATTATAATACCTTATGCAGTACCATCCAAGCAGTTTTGGAGCTAGGAAAGACCTTGAAGACCGAATGGAGAAAAAAATGGAAACGATACAAGCAATTCAAAGTACTAAACCGGCCCTACCGAAACAGTTGTTATCATTGAATACTGCAAAACATAATAATGATGAAATCTTGTACAAATATTGATTTATTGTACTTCTTAAATATTCAGAAACTTAAACAACTTCTCGTCGCAAATAAAAGTACATTCTGAAACTATAACACTCATTCTTAAAAGAATTGCATATAATGCCAAATCTAATTCAAAGGAGTAACATAAAACAGATAAAACTAAAGTGTTTTGGCTAGAAATCTCAAATCACAGAAAGTCGAAACATTTTGCTTGGGCATCAAGAAAGTCATTAAGACTCCTAAGTTCTTTCTTTATGTTGTCTAGTTCCCAAGTTAAATGATCATGTCTCTTAAGAAGCTCATTGATTCGCACCTTTGCATGGTCCAACTTAGGATCCCTTCCCAAAACACGTTGACGCATTTCATCAACCCAAGACCTCTCAAATCCAAGTTGAACAGCTTCATCACACAGTTTAAGGAACTCCTTTTCTCTCTCACGATTAATACTACCAACACTTTCACTTCGAAGGAACAACAACATATCTGCCAATGTTTTCAACATCCAAGCTCGAAAGCGATCAGTGAACTTCTCACAAGCATTCCAAAGATGAGGGTATGCTTCTATCGCCTCCACTAGCAAACAAATTTGTGAATCATTGAGATCAACAAAGTGCTTATACTTTTCCAATCTTGTACGAGTATCTGTAGAAGTTGTAAAAAGTTTGAGGAGTAGGTGACATATATATATATATATAAGATGGAAAGAAGACAAGAAAAGAGCAATAACCCGGAGTAACCACAACGTCATTATTGGAAACAATTCCTATTCCCTCTGTTTTATCCAACAAGTTCAACCCTTCTTGGATTTTGATATTTTGATATGGTGCTATTTCTGTCTGGTCTTCATTCATCTCACTATCTTGTTTAATAACCTGGGAATCTTGTATAAGTATTGCACCGCTTGACTTGTGAATAGTAACACCACTAACCAAGCTAATGTTATCTCCACCAATTGGCAAGGTTTTAATTGTAGCTCCCTCTGTTGCAGCTCCACCTCTGCTCCTTTCTCTTTCTATTTCCTCAATATTCTATTCATCACCAATGGAAAAGTAATGTTTGTGTATATTTGAAGTTATAACTTTTAAAAACATTTGTTTCATAATGTATATCATGTGTTGGTACCACAATAATTTGACCAATTTTAACGGTTACCATATTTACAAGTAAAAGTATTTTATGCAAAGGAGTTACCATACAAGTTTGAGACGAACTTCTTACCTCTGAAACAGAAGTTGGTATTGCAGGTTTATCCGATGTCGTAGTTTTTCCCAAGTTGTCTGTCTCTATTTCATCAGTACGCTTTACAACGCCAAAAGTTATGTTGATTGATTAGTAAGTAAAGTTTGGTTGTGGTTGTTTTAATTTCTTCCATCATGTAGTTGAATAATGTATCATTTTCAGAAGATTAAAAGAAAATATGCAAATACCTCATTCATGTTTGGAGATGAAATGTCTGGAAAGTTTTGCTCCATAGCTTCTGGGTCATGATGTCATTTCACTTTTTCTGTCTATTTTTTGGAACTCTTCTATTTCCGACTCTTGTGCTTTGGTTTCAATTTTGTTATGTTGACCTACCATTTCAACTTTGCTCTCCAACATAGATTGATTGTTATCATTGACTTGTGAAGAAAATGGTTTAATTTGAGATATAGATGGATCTTCACGGTTCATTTGGAGGGGAGAAGTGTTTTTTGGCGTAGGATCCAAATCCTGCCGAAAACAATTGATCGTAAAAAGTTAGGACTACTTTTTGTGATTGATAGCCTCCAGACTAATTTATTTCCTTAAGTTGTTGTAGTATATATTATTTATCAACCATTCATTTTTTGTAAATTTTAAAAAAAAATGAGAATATTTAGTTTGTGTAACGTTACTTTCCTGGGAATATGTTTCACGATTAGATTTTCCATCCACCTCTGCATTTATTGAAGTTGCAGGAGCCACTTCCTCTGAACGATAATCTTTCTCAGTGACACTCTTATCTGATTTTTCATTGATCTAATCAACGATAAAGTATATAGAAAAGGAGCATCTCAATAAGTCAGTTCTTTTAGAATAATATAATAGCTATAAATGAAAAGACTGTTTTTCAAATAATGAATTGAGTCTCAGTAAAATTTGTCGAATTTTAGTTAAGCAATTAGTGGTATATACTAAAGTTTAATGTCATTATTATTATTATGATATTGAATTTCACTTGGTTAACTTGAATAGGTTGGCGGGTTCTGACCTGTAAAGAAGGCAACTCAGTAGAATTGTTGCTCCTAGAAACTTCATCTAATTTCTCTATTTCATTCACCAGTGACCAAATTTGCCAGTGAGGAATTCTAGAATTGTCCATAGCTGTAGTTCAAGCATATAGTTAAGGACTTCGTTTAACAATGAAACAAAGCAAACACAGAAATCAACGCACCCTCAACATTCCATGAATGATCATTATATCGTCACAACTAAAAATAATTAAATGGAAAAGAAAATAACATGCAGACAATTATAAATACAAGTGATTATTTGTACAAGTGTTTGGTTCAAAATTTGAATGAAACATGTAATTTGTTCGTATTTTCTTTAGGTGGAAGAAAGAAACATAAATCATTTGGTTATTAAGGGTAGTTATTTGAAATGTAGTTGTGCTCTAATTCTATAAGGAAATAAAGATGTTGGCTGAAGATTTCAGATTTCACAGCTACATTGAACACATTTAGCGAAATCACCATGAGTCGTTTATATATAAAACTTCCATCGTAATATGTAATGTTTGCAACAACATGTCCATTCATAGTATTTACCTTCCAAAAGAAGATTTTGTTGGAGTTCCTGAGGAGTAATTGTTGAAGTCAAAGAGAGTTTTGGACAATTGCGGATAATGCGATGCTTCACATTTAAAAATATACTCTCTTGTTGAAAATTTAAAAGATGCATAAATATTATAAGTTTCAGTTGTGGAAGTTGAACTTTGGTCTTTCCTGTCTCATCGTATTCGCATGCAATAAAGTCTTGTAGTTCATTGGCTTCCTTTATTATTAGAATCTTCAAGTTGGAAAGATCATTGGATGCAAATACAGAGGTGAAACATTTCATCTTATGGCATTGTTTAATAAACAATGATTCTAGTTTGGGGAAGCATGGTTGAATAAACCTTTTATCCTCCAAATCCTCTTCAATTATCTGTCTTAATTCCTTGCATTCACTTACTTCCAGATAATTTAACTCTGGTAGGGATCTCAACATAGACTGAGGAAATAGTACTTCTAATTTTTGACACTCTTGTATTATTAATGAGTTGAGATGTTGGAGGGTAAATGAGTTATTAGTAGCCACCCAAATATGACTCATTTCAGGTAGATTTTTCAACTTCAAATCTTCTAACTTTAAACTGACTTGTTGTCCCATCATCCAATCTCCATTGTTGGCATTGCTCATGCTTAGAGTTTGTTGGGTGGGAAAATGGTTTTGAATATTCACCACGCCTCCAACAAAAGGCGTTTCGAATATATCTTGCAACGAATTACAATCCTCAATAATTACCCTTTTCAAACTTGAGAACATTGAAAGATGACTTTTAAATTCATGTTCATATTCAACCATGTTTTCCTTTTTATTTCTTTTGACTCTTGCAGGAGTTACTATATGCTTCAAACCATAACAGTCAAATATCCTTAATTCTTCTAATGAAGTCAAGGTCTTAGCTACAGACGTCGTAAACAATGAGTCCAACATTGGACATGAATCTATTATAAGATATGTCAGGCTAGATAGAGAAAACGATCCTGAAAATCAATTATAAAAAAAAATGTTAATAAATTAAGAATCCATTCTTATTTTCAATATACATTGATCTCGATGAACTAAAACCACAAACTCAAACATCCAATAATCAACTCATAATGATAAAAAATAATTATCCCATACAATTTTATTTTGCCTACTTCACATTTTCACCATCTTTTTTCTTTTAATAATTTCAGATTTAATTACTTTTTTTAATCTCTATATTTACACAAACTTCATCTTAATTTTAGTTCCCATCTCGAACCTTTTTTCACATGTAAAGATCCTATTTGTGGTTTATTTTATTCGTAAGATTATATATATATATATATATGTTATTTCTGGAGTTTAATAGAAAGAATGACTTCAAAAAATTAAACGGTTTCAAAAGTTGAATTTAGTGATTTCTTTTTCATGTTTTATTATATTTGTATTCTGTTTTAACAAAAAGTTTCTCCTCTCCATGTAGGAATTTTTTCACTTAATAACTAGACTAAACTATTTAATGTTAACTATACTTTTTTAATAAATTATACTTATATTTTTATTTTTCAAAATAATAATAGAGTTACACATATTTATATTTGTGATATGTATTTACATTTATGTGATATATATTATAAAAATAAAATGATCATAAAAAATAATTTTTTATATTTTAAAAGAAAAATTTAAAGTAAAGTAAAGAAAAGAAAAAAATAATATTAAATGAGTTTAAAAATTTATACATGTCAAACTATATTTTTTTTATATATAATATACGTTTTCTGGATTCTACATAAACCTTTCATTTATTAAGGAAAAAAAAGTTTTTTACACCGCAATTCATATATAACATACATTCTACATATTTATTTTTTAATTACACTTTATATTTTAATAAAATATTAATTTATTTGAGTTTTGAGTGAGAGTGTAAAGAATATGGATGTCAGCATATTAATACTCTTAAAAATATTATATTGTCAGTTTTTTAAAATATCATAGTTATATATCTAATAAGGAGATTATTGCAATTATGAAAAAAAATATAAGAAAAAAATATAATTTAAGAATAAGAGGAATAATAATTATTGTGAACGGTTTTTGGAAATAACTTAGTTGCTTTTTCATTTTTCTTACAGTTAAATGAACTTTTATCCTTTTATTGACTTCAAACTGTTGAATACTAAAACATCCGCGAATCTATAATTTTGTAATTTTTTGAAAATATTCACCTTAATAAAAATATTTTACAATATGATTTTTTGTTAAAAACGAATTAGATATTTATCCATAACGTGTGGTTTCCATATGGATTTATTTAATTATTTGAGCGTAAATTTTATTGAATTTGCAAAACAACATAAGATGCTTATAATGTAATACGGGAAAGGTACCTGAGCTATTGTTCACAGTAGATACTGATGGAATTGAAATGCTTGTAGGAGAAACTTTGACTTGGTTAGATTCAAAATGCTGCTCATCATCTTCCTCAACAATTTCATTTGTTTCTTCAATTATTTGTTCTAGCATATTACAATATTGAATCTGAAGCATTTTCAATTGAGACAGGTCTCCTATAATACTGGATGAGAATATATGTTTTAATTCTCCACAGATATATACCTTCACTTTTTGAAGATTTTGGAAAATTTTGGATTTTTCAAAACACCCATTGACAGGTGTTGCGAATATATCTGGCAACGAATTACATTTCGAAATACTTACCCTTTTCAAACTTGGGAACATTGAAAGATGACTTTTAAATTCATGTTCATCTTCAACCATGTTTTTCTTTCTTTTCACTCTTTCAGAAGTTACAATATGCTTCAAACCATTACAGTCATATATTTCCAATTCTTCCAATGAAGTCAAGGTCTTAGCCACAGATGTTGTAAACAATGAACTCAACATAGAACATGAATATATTTCAAGAAATTCAAGGTTAGACAGAGAAAACGATCCTGAAAAACAATTATAAATAACAAAAATATTAGTTAATTAAAAATTCCTTTCTTATTTTCAATACATTGATCTCCACCAACTAATATCACAAATCCAAACATCAAATAATCAGCTAATAATAACGATGAAACCACTGCACATTTTCACCATCCTTTTTTCTTTTAATAATTTCATATTTCATTACTTTTTTAATCTCTATTTACAATAGTTCCATCTTAATTTCCTATATTCTAATATAGTATATTTTTTAATCTGTAAAGATATCATTTGTATTTTATTTTACTCATCAAGGTAATATATATAAACTGAAAGATATGTTCTTAAATAGATAGATTAAAAGAGAAAATGTTCTAACCAAAGCGATCGACTGAGTAAATAGTTTATAATTTTATATGGAAAATTAATATTTAAAATTCGAATTCTAATATATTTCCCTTTTCTCTTACTACGTGACAAATATCATATATAATGTTTTAACAATTAATTTTCTTATATTTTTCATATACGACAATGTATTCATAATATTAATGGAAGAAAACCCAAAACTTATCCCACAAATTTATCTAAACGACTACATTAAAATATAACTGTAAGGTAAGAAACATACTTATTCGATAAATTTCAAACAAAAATCTAAATTGAATTCTTAAGGAATGGAGCCAGTTTTAATTAGTTAATAGATTCAGGGAATTAATTGATAAAATTAAATTATAAATAGCTATTACCAAAACTTTTATTGAATTTGAAGAAAAGAATAAGATTCTTATGAGATATGTAATATGGAAAAGGTACCTGAGGAGTTACTCTGCACGTCTTCCTCTACAATTTCATTTGTTTCTTCGCGGTGTGCTGATGGAAGAACTTTCTCAATTATTTGTTCTAACATATTGCAATGTCTAATTTTAAGTATTTTCAATTGAGTTAGGCCTCCTGTGATATTGGCTGAGAATACATGTTTTAATTCTCCACATCCAAATATATTCACTTCTTGAAGATTTTGGAAAATTTTGAGTTGCATTAAATGCCCAATTGTAAATTGATCTTCATTTTTCTTTGTTTTGTCATCATCAACTACTATATGCTTCTCTAATTTTTCAAAAGACCCATTGGCAGGTAGACAACCATGCCATAAAGTTTTTAGATGTTGCATGTCCCTAATCTCCATATAACGTAACTTGGAGAAAATATTTCCCATCTTACTCAAATAATTGCTAGTGTCAACCAAACACTCTATTTCTTCACAATCATATATCTTGAGTTCTTCCAACTCATTCATACCTTCTTCAATTTCAAATATATCAGGCATCATATTTTTTGCACCTCCCTCAATATTTCTTACAAATAGCTCTTTTGCTTTTTTGGCCAAACCTTTAATAACCTCATTTGATATGTCAAAATAATTAATTCCTAAAGTTCTCTCACAAGAGAAAAACTCTTGAAATATATAAGTAGAAACATTATATATAATTCCATACCTTTGCAGCTTTTGGGGGACACTAAATGAGTTAGAGAATTTAACACTTTCTTCCTTTGGATGATCCCAGTAGTCTTTAAAAATATACAATTCTTCTAAAAATGGGATTCTTTTGATCTCTTCAAAAATATTGCTTTCAATGTGACAACTAATAAACTCTAACAACTTCAAGTTTGTAAGTGTTGTGAGTGCAACATCAGTTTGCAAGTCAAGGAACGAAGGAAATGAACAACGATAAAACGAAAGACTTTGCAGTTTCTTCATATCTCTCAAAAATGAAATGTCGCTCAATTTCCAGGATTGAAGGATCAGACAATGGAGATTTGTTAATGATTTGAAAGACGTTGTTGTCAACTGCAACTCATCGTTGTTTTTATTGGTGATAATCAAAACTCTAAGTT
Organism: Vigna umbellata; assembly: GCF_029865625.1. Classification (NCBI taxonomy): domain Eukaryota; kingdom Viridiplantae; phylum Streptophyta; class Magnoliopsida; order Fabales; family Fabaceae; genus Vigna; species Vigna umbellata. The sequence goes on along the minus strand of NC_142165.1, from coordinate 14,413,294 downwards.
TTCCCATTCTTTCAAAAATTCCATCGGATACTTCCAATTTTGTTTTTATAGTTAAGAACTCAAGATTGGAACAATCCATATCATCTGGAAACTTCTCGCACCATAAATATCTTATTGAACCTTGCTCCAAAGTTACATCCTTTTTCGGTTCACATTGGATGATCTTATTCTCATTCTTTGCTATCCAATGGGCTACATCACGAACCAAGTCATGCATTTTGACACCTTCATGATCCGCCTCCAACAATAAACAAGAACTTACAAGCTTAAATTTGGTTGCAGTCACTTCAGTCCTTGCCTCGTCATATGTTTCAACTTCTCCAGCCATACCTAACCCTATTGCACATCTTATTAAACATTCTACTGGAATCTCATAATCTTCGGGGAATACAGAACACAATAGGAAAAGTGATCTAGCTTCTTCAGTATCTAGATTATCGTAGCTCAACTTTAGACACATATAGGGATTTGGCAAACCCCTACTGATATTGATCGGCTTAGAACTTCTCAATTTATTCAACGCAGCATGCCATAAGACCTCTTGTTTTCCCTTCAAGCTACTAGCAACAGCTACAATGGCAACAGGCAATCCTTTACATTCATTTGATATTGATTTTGCCAAATGCTTTATGTTTTCAGGAGTGTCTTTCGACATAAGTGCTTTCTCTTGGAAGAGAGTCCATGCTTCTTCATCGCTTAAGATGGGTAGATAAATCTTTTTCTGACAATCCATTGAAGTACAAACTTCTTCAGATCGAGTGGTAATGAGAATCTTGCGGCCTTTATGGTATTCAGAGAGGGGAATCCCTATGCGACCAAAATCAAGTTTTTCCCACACATCATCCAGAATCATAAGAAATTTTGTTTCCTGGGTTAATCTCATGCACAAGCGTTGGGCTCTCTCCATTTCTTGGCTTCCTGGAAGTGGAAACTCTAATGAACTTGCAATTTTTTCTTGAATCCTTGAAACTTCTACTGTACTAGACACAGGAACAAAAATAACTGTGTCAAAAAGGTGCTCAGCTTGTGCTATCTTCTTAACTTCCATTGCTAATGTGGTTTTACCACAGCCCCCCATCCCGTGTAACCCAATCATTGTAACCCCATCATCTTTCAGTGCTTCCATAAGTTGATCAGAAGCATATTTTCTACTATCAAAATTCATAGATTTTTCTATGAGAATATCATCAATGTTTGAAGGAATTGAGGCAGTGCGTTCAAGTTGTATATATTGTTTACCTTCTTGAATGATCTTTTGAAGGTCTGCTTTTTTAATTGCCAACTTTTTTCCTAAACGGTATCGCCAAATCCAATTTGGACAGTATCCAAAAAAACAACTCTTTTTGGCATTTGTCTCTTTAAGCAAACGATTCACATCTTCTGAATCAATGTTTGCATTCTTCAACCATTTATCAATAATATCAGCAGGCTTTAAAGTTTGCCTTCGAGCATGTCTGACACGATCTTTTACATTCTTTATCATTTCGACCAAGTTGTCTTCTTCTTTTTGAAGCTCTTTAGCAAAACTATTAAAGCAAAAGGAGTATTGTAATTGATTAATAGCCCCACATGCCACGTCTTTTAAAACATCAGACAAAAATCCATTCAGAATGTCCATCAGTTCACTCTACTGGATTCAACTTAAATAACCTGATAGTACAGATATAAGAGATAAATAAACATAATTAGTTTTGTACCCAATTAAGAACCAACTCAATAAGTACAAATTTTTATTAGTAAAAAAACAGGCTAATTTCACAAAATGATTCGTAAAACTAACCAATATAAGCATCATTTCATAATTTTAAAGAACAATTTTTTTAAAACAAAAAAGTTTAAGTTAAATGAAAAATAAATATTCTAATTTAAAAATAGTTATGACTTTTCTAATTTTGTTTTTTATGTTTTGAAGCAATTCTTTGAAGACTATACAAGTTAAGGTAATGAAATATAAACTAATTCAATAAAATAAGATTTATATAACCTAAAGGGATATAATTAGATGTAAAAAGTCAGATTTTATGTGGAAACTGAGGCTAGGATGGCTAACAAACTGAGTTGAATATGTTGTTGGTTTTAATTATTGAACCAAACCTATCTTGACAAATACTGTATGTGATGGAATGAGTCTTTATTTATTACAATCTTTTTCATAAATAATATCTTAACGATAGGATTAAAAAATAAAATATATTATTTATCAAAATATAAATACAGTTTATTTATAATTCATATCCTCAATTATTGATTAAAAATTATTATATATTAATTTAAACTTAATGACATACTTATAAGGTCATTACTTTCACTTATTATTTTTTTGAAATATCTTTTAAAGTAACTAATTTTAAATAAAAATATGAAAATGATTATTAATATAGATCTAATGATATTATTATTGTATTTACACATTTATAAATTATCTAATAATAAAAACTGCTTCTAAAATATTTAAGTTTCAAATAAATGATATTATAAAAAATTTAAATTTTGACCACGACCAAAAAATATCTTCAAGTTTTCTTTTCTTTAAAATTTAACTTTTACAATATATATATATATATATATATATATATATAATTATAAACATAAGAAAAAAAAAGTTAAGGATATGTAAACATATAATTTTAAAATTTAGATTTAATTTTCATAACATACTTAAATCTTAACATAAGTTCACTGTAGAGAATGGATACATTTGAGCAACTAATCCTTGACTGGTGATGGAAAATTAAAATTTTAAAAATGAGAAAGCTGTAATCACGTACCTCTTTGTTTAGAATATTGATGCTATATGTAATGTAAAATAATGGGTGATTTGGTCGGAAAGAAGCTTCAAAGTCTGCTACAAGAAACAGTATCATTGATTTAGAACATTGAATATATGAACTAAAGAAACTAGGATTTGAGCAAAAATATGAAACCTTACCTCTTTAAAATATTGAAAGAAAATTAAATTGAAAAAAAAAATCAAATTAATGTATTAAAAATGAAACAGTTGATAATGTTGAATTTAGTGAAAATTAAGAAACAAGAAATAGATAATGAAGGGTAAAATAAGATATGTTCGATAGCAAACATTTTCATCGTTTTTTACCATGAGATAAATTTATTTATATTATCAAGACTATCACAAATGTCTAAATAATACTTCATAAATCAATAATTATATTTATTCATAGCAAATAATATGTATTTCATAATACTTAACATTACATATAATGATAACTACTATATCATAAAATTTTGATAATTTGTTTTTATCACATTTCACTTACAAATAATTACACACCACAGTACATATATATGCACATAATTAAATATCATAGATAAGATCTCATGAAAAAAGTATTACTTAGGCAAGAATGACTTGTTTGAGTGAAAATTTAATAAACCAAAAGTCATTAAACTCAATATAACTAAAATAACAACATATTTAATCTCAAACTTACTATATCATTTTGACTCATATTCAAACTTGTTTTGAACTAAAAGTATCTCTTAAGCTTCACCAAATTATGAATTCTTATGTGTCATGTGAAACAATTATTCAATGTAAAAATTAAATCCAAAATATTACATATATACACCAAATAAATTAATAAATTGTAAAATAAAACTAATTTCCCTTATTTTAAGTTTTGTAAACTCTAAACAAAGAATGAGGAAAACTATAGAAGTTAGGGTAATGAAATACAACCTAATTTATAAAAATAAGATTTATATGGAATTCTAAGTTTAATAGAATCTAGTTAGATGTAAAAATTATATTTTATGTGGAAATTGAGCCTTGGACAGCTAAAAAATTGTGAGTTGAATATGTTGTTGGTTTTAATGATGGAACGAGACCTATTTTGATAAATACTATATGTGATGGGATGAGTCTTTATTTATTATAATCCTTTTTTTATAAACAATAATCATAACGACGAGATTAAAAAAATAAAATATATTGTTTTTCAAAATATAAATACAATTTATTTATAATTAATATACTTAATTTTTAATTAAAAAATATTATGGATTATTTTAAACTTAATCACATATATTTATATTCATTTATTATTTTTAAGTTTAATTATATATAATATCTATTAAATAAAAATATAAAGTTAAGGAAGTAATGTCATCTAATTGACTATGATAAAAACATAATATTTTCCATTTAAGATTTGAATTGTCATTATATATTTAAATCTTAAGATAATTTGACTTTACAAAATGGATAAATTTGGGTAACCAAGCCTTGAGCGGTGAGAAATGATGGAAGATTAAAACCAAATAGGAAATTAAAAAAAAAAATATGAGAAAGCTTAATCAGCAACCTCTTTGTTTAGAATATTGATGCTATGTAAGGACAATAATGGGTGACTGATCAGAAAGAGACTTCAAAGTCTGCTATAAGAAACAGTGTCATTGATTTGGAATATTGAATATCTGATCTAAAGAAATTTGCAACAAGAATTTTGAGCAAAAATATGAAACCTTACCTCTTTAAAATATTGTCGATCGATACAGAAGATTTGAATTATATATTTGTGAAGATTGGTGAGTTTATGATCCGAATGTTGAGTACTATATGAGTTGCTATGGTGAAATGAAGAACAATTATAGGACACGGACATGCAAATGAAGAAAAAATGAAGATAGATGGTCTTTTATTCTTTTCCAAAATGTTTCATATTCTTTGAGTGCAAGGAAAGAAAAATCAATTATTGAAGTATTAAAATTGAAACTGTTAAAAAGCAGAGATTCTATGTAGACATTATTGAAGAATGAAAGGAAGAATTTGGCAATCCCTAGTTTGAAGTTATGCCTAAAGTGTTTGCAATAACTTGTGTGATCCTCCATTAATTTCTGGAAATTGTTCAGCATCCACGAATTTTGCAAATGAAAGGCAACTTGAATTCTCAGAAAAGTTCCTTCACTTGTAACCATGGAAGAACAAACGTCACAATAAATGAAAATGTCTAAGTTTATCCAAGCAAAATATCTTAAAGGCACACAAACCGAAAATATTTTTACGGTGTTAAACTAAATGTTTACACATTAATTATGATCTTTATAATTGATTATCGATAGTAAATTTTGATAGCTACTACTTTACATTGGAAGCAAGATAAATAAGATAACTTCTCCTAAGGTTTCAAGATTGTTTCTTCACAATGGTTACGCTTAGTTTATTATGTTATAATAAGATACTATATAATAACTTCATACTGATTATTGCACTTATAAATAATCTCGTACCAATTATTCTTAATTTATTTTCAGTTTGAAATGATTTATTTGTTAAGACAAAATTGTCTATAAAATTTATATGTTTAAACACTCTTATATATGTTTTGAAGTTTAACCAAATAATATTAAACGAAATGAAAATATGAAGATGATATATCTATAATAGAATAAGCAAAAACCTAAGTTTAAGATCAAAATCCACAATCATCTAGCAACATAGAAAAATCATAGAAAAATTCTTAGGCATATATGCAACATAGAACAACCTAAGTTAACACATCAAGACGACTAAACAACTCTCAAGTTAAAACATCTATGAGAATTATGCTAAACGCGTCAAAAAGATGCTCAGTTTCTTTGTCAAAAAGATGCTCAGTTTCTGCTTTCTTTTTAACTTCCATTGCTAATGTGGTTTTACCACAACCCCCATCCCGTATAACCCAATCATCTCTCAGTGCTTCTATTAGTTGATCAGAAACATGTTTTCTACTTTCAAAATTCATACATTCTTCTGTGAGATATGAAAAGTGTTTGAAGAAAGACTAGCAATGCGGTCCAGTGGTGCATACTTTCAAATCAATTTGGACAGTATCCAAAACAGCAACTATTTTTTCTTCTTGCTTCTTTCAACAACTGATTCACATTTTGTATGTCAATGTTAGAATCTTGTAGCCACTTCTCGACAACTTCACTGGTCTTTCTCGTTTGTTTATGGGCCTGTACAACAAATTTTTGGACATAGCTGTGACGCACTCCACATACCTTTAGATAAATTATAATTCTGATATATAGACTTTTTTTTTTTTAAATTCAATCTTTTTCACCATGTTATTTCTGTTTTTTTACGTATTCTGTTTCACGCGATGAAGATTGTTGATTATTTATAAAAGATTGCTAACAAGAGTATGATTAGATTTAATATCAATTTTCATAATTTCCTAAGTTTTTTATTTAGTTTTCCAAAAGTATTATTATTATTTATTTTTTAATAAGTTCAAAATTAAGAAAACAATTAATTATTTATTTTCCCAACAAAAAGACATGTGTTTTCATTTGGCATGTCAGTAAACAGGCATATAACAGTTATTATATGCCTTAACAGAATGCTTTAATCGAACATAGCCTTTGTCCTCTAGATTTAATCACGGTTAATAATATGGCACTCAGTTTCAGGTATTTAGTGATTATAAGAGTATGAAGTATCTCTTTGATCAGAAGGAGTTTAATATAAGATAAAAGAGATGGATAAAGTGTCTCTGCAGCAGGTTTTAGAAGAAGACGATGCGGCAGCTTAGTCTTCTTAGGACTCTCGTAGTATTTCTTGTATTTTGAATTACTATTTAGTTGTTAAGGTTTTTTCCGGTGATCCCTATTCTTTTGAAACACTCTACTTGCGTTTTAAGTTTTAAAATTATGTCTCATTTTGGGATGACTGTAAGCTTAACTACTTTGTTTATAGTCTACTCTAACTGTTCTTTTTTGTTTAAATGTGAACTTACTATGTTATATGCTTCTATATAATATGAGATATTACATTTGAGCTATCAAAATAGATCATAATCCGTGGGTCAATCTGGTTCATTACGGATTTAAGTTGGATTGGATTTGAAAAAATTATATTTTTTTTATGCGGGTCAAATTTTAACCTGACTCATTTAAACCCGACTCATGCTGGTTGAATCTATGGTGGACCGGATTGACCCACCAACCCACCTACCTAATTTTATTTTATTAAAATTTAATTTTAATTTTATAAAAGAAATATTTATTATTTTGGTTTTGCTTGAAAAAATTATTTAAGTTTCTTATTTTCAAAATTAATTAAACACTCATGTTAGGAGTGAAATTTGGGAATAAAATTTGTTTAGATTTGAATTATAGAAAGTTTATAATTGTTTTTTATTTAAAAAAAATTGTAATTAAGTGAATATGTTTACTCACCAACCCGTGATGGGTCGGGCTAGGTTCGAATTTTTCTGGTTCACTAATAAATGAGTCGGTTGAGTTGTTCACTAAATGACCAACCCGTAGTGGACTGGAGTAGATCGAGCCGAATAGCCCGTTTTGACAGTTCTACCAAAAACTTTCAGAATTTGATGTACATTTTTCATTTACACCCACAGCTTCACATTCTGAGTTAGACAGAGATCCTTAAGAATTCCCAGAGCTATGTTTGGAGAAGAAATGTCTTGAAATTTTAACGCCATTAAATTTAAATAAATGATACATTTGTTGATATATTAGTCCTTTTATGAAATTCTCTGCATTAAAATTGTGTAATGGGCGAAATAAAACTCCTAAATATTTTAATGATATATCGTGTTATTAATATGAAATGTTTTAATATTAAACGAAATAACAGTATACCTGACACTCATTCTTAGAAGTATGACAGACAAAGCCAAATGTATTTATAAAGAGAAATAGAAAAAACGTAAAATAAAAGTGTTTGAGTAGAACTTGAAAATCACAAAAAGTCGAAACATTTTGTAGGAACATCAAAATAGTCATGGAGACTCACAAGTTCTATCTTCATATTGTGTAGTTCTTGAGTTAAATTGTGTAGTTCTTGAGTTAAATGAGCGTGTCTCTTAAGAAGATCACCAATTCTCGTCTTAGCATGGTCCAACTTAGAATCCCTTCCCACAACACGTTGACGCATTTCATCAACCCACGCCTTCTCAAATCCGAGTTGAACAGCTTCATCACATAGTTTAAGGAACTCTTTTTCTTTATCAGGATTAACACTACCAACACTTTCACTTCGAAGAAACAACAACATATCTGTCAATGTTTTCAACATCAAAGTTTGAAAGCGATCGCTAAACTTCTCACAAGCTTTCCAAAGATGTGGATATGCTGATATTGCCTCCACTAACAAAGAAATTTGTGAATCATTGAGATCGGCAAAATGCTTACACTCTTCCAATCTTGTACGAATATCTGTAGAAGCTGTAAAAAGTTTGAGAAGTAGGTGACAAATATATATAAGATGGAGAGGAGACAAGAAAAGAGCTATAACCTGGAGTAACCACAACGTCATTATTGGAAACAATTCCTACTTCCTCTCTTTTATCCAACAAGTTCACCCCTTCTTGGGGTTTGATATTTTTATAAGGTGTTATTTCTGTCTTGTCTTCATTCATCTCATTATCTTGTTTAACAACCTGGGAATCTTGTATGAGTATATTTGCACCGCTTGACTTGTGAATAGGAACACCATTAACCAAGCTAATGTTATCTCCACCAATTGACAAGGTTTTAATTGTAGCTCCCTCTGTTGTAGGTCCATCTCTACTCCTTTCTCTTCCTATTTCCTCAGTATTCTATGCATCACCAATGGAAAAATAATTATAACTTTGAAAAAAAATTGTTTCATAATGTACATCGTGTGTTGGTACCACAATAATTTGACAAATTTTAGCGGTTACCATGTTTACAAGTACAAGTATTTTATGCGAAGGAGTTACAATACAAGTTTGAGACGAACTTCTTACCTCTGAAACAGAAGTTGGTATTGCAGGTTTATCTGATGTCGTAGTTTTTCCCAAGTTGTCTGTCTCTATTTCATCAGTACGCTTTACAACGCCAAAAGTTATGTTGATTGATTAGTAAGTAAAGTTTGGTTGTGGTTGTTTTAATTTCTTCCATCATGTAGTTGAATAATGTATCATTTTCAGAAGATTAAAAGAAAATATGCAAATACCTCATTCATGTTTGGAGATGAAATGTCTGGAAAGTTCTGCTCCATAGCTTCTGGGTCTGATGTCATTTCACTTTTTCTGTCTATTTTTTGGAACTCTTCTATTTCCGACTCTTGTGTTTTGGTTTCAATTTTGTTATGTTGACCTACCATTTCAACTTTGCTCTCCAACATAGATTGATTGTTATCATTGACTTGTGAAGAAAATGGATTAATTTGAGATATAGATGGATCTTCACGGTTCATTTGGAGGGGAGAAGTGTTTTTTGGCGTAGGATCCAAATCCTGCCGAAAACAATTGATCGTAAAAAGTTAGGACTACTTTTTGTGATTGATAGCCTCCAGACTAATTTATTTCCTTCAGTTGTTGTAGTATATAAATCAACCATTCATTTTTTGTAAATTTTTTTAAAAAATGAGAATATTTAGTTTGTGTAACGTTACTTTCCTGGGAATATGTTTCACGATTAGATTTTCCATCCACCTCTGCATTTATTGAAGTTGCAGGAGCCACTTGCTTTGAACGATAATCTTTCTCAGTGACACTCTTATCTGATTTTTCATTGATCTAATAAACGATAAAGTATATAGAAAAGGAGCATCTCAATAAGTCAGTTCTTTTAGAATAATAATAGCTATAAATGAAAAGACTGTTTTTCAAATAATGAATTGAGTCTCAGTAAAATTTGTCGAATTTTAGTTAAGCAATTAGTGGTATATACTAAAGTTTAATGTCATTATTATTATTATGATATTGAATTTCACTTGGTTAACTTGAATAGGTTGGCGGGTTCTGACCTGTAAAGAAGGCAACTCAGTAGAATTGTTGCTCCTAGAAACTTCATCTAATTTCTGTATTTCCTCCATCAGTGACCACATTTTCCAGTTAGGAACTCTAGAATTTCCTCCTAGAATTTTCCATTTTCAAGCATATGGTTAAGGACTTCGTTTAACAATGAAACAAAGGAAACACAGAAATCAACGCACCCTCAACATTCCATGAATGATCATTATATCGTCACAACTAAAAATAATTAAATGGAAAAGAAAATAACATGCAGACAATTATAAATACAAGTGATTATTTGTACAAATGTTTGGTTCAAAATTTGAATGAAACATGTAATTTGTTCGTATTTTCTTTAGGTGGAAGAAAGAAACATAAATCATTTGGTTATTAAGGGTAGTTATTTGAAATGTAGTTGTGCTCTAATTCTATAAGCAAATAAAGATGTTGGCTGAAGATTTCAGATTTCACAGCTACACATTTAGCGAAATCACCATTAGTCGTTTATATATAAAGCTTTCATCGTAATATGTAATGTTTGCAACATGTCCATTTCATAGTATTTACCTTCCAAAAAAAGATTTTGTTGGACCTCCTGAAGAGTAATTGTTGAAGTCAAAGAGAGTTTTGGACAATTGCGGATAATGCGATGCTTCACATTTAAAAATATACTCTCTTGTTGAAAATTTAAAAGATGCATAAATATTATAACTTTCAGTTGTGGAAGTTGAACTTTGGTCTTTCCTGTCTCATCGTATTCGCATGCAATAAACTCTTGTAGTTCAGTGGCTTCCTTTATTATTAGAATCTTCAAGTTGGAAAGATCATTGGATGCAGATACAGAGGTGAAACATTTCATCTTATGGCATTGTTTAATAATCAATGATTCTAGTTTGGGGAAGCATAGTTGTGGAGAAAGGATATTGGACAACCTTTTATCCTTCAAATCCTCTTCAATTATCTGTCTTAATTCCTTGCATTCACTTACTTTCAGATAATTTAACTCTGGTAGGGATCTCAACATAGACTGAGGAAATATTACTTCCAATTTTTCACACTTTTGTATTATTAATGAGTTGAGATGCTGGAGAGTAAATGAGTTGTTGGTAGCCACCCAAATATGACTCATTTCAGGTAGATTTTCCAAAAACAAATGTTCTAACTTTAAACTGACTTGTTGTCCCCATCATCCAATCTCCATTGTTGGCATTGCTCATGCTTAGAGTTTGTTGGGTGGGAAAATGGTTTTGAATATTCACCACGCCTCCAACAAAAGGCGTTGCGAATATATCTTGCAACAAATTACAATCCAAAATAGTTACCCTTTTCAAACTTGAGAACATTGAAAGAGGACTTTTAAATTCATGCTCATATTCAACCATGTTTTCCTTTTTATTTCTTTTGACTCTTGCAGGAGTTACTTATATGTTTCAAACCATCACAGTTAGATATTGTCAATACTTCTAATGAAGTCAAGGTCTTAGCTACAGATGTCGTAAACAACGAGTCCAACATTGGACATGAATCTATCTTAAGATATGTCAGGCTAGATAGAGAAAACGATCCTGAAAAAAAATTATAAATAACAAAAATGTTATTCAATTAGGACTCTCATTCTTATTTTCAATACATTGATCTCGATGAACTAAAACCACAAACTCAAACATCCAATAATCAACTCATAATGATAAAAAATAATTATCCCATACAATTTTATTTTGCCTACTTCACATTTTCACCATCTTTTTTCTTTTAATAATTTCAGATTTAATTAGTTTTTTTAATCTCTATATTTACACAAACTTCATCTTAATTTTAGTTCCCATCTCGAACCTTTTTTCACATGTAAAGATCCTATTTGTGGTTTATTTTATTCGTAAGATTATATATATATATAATATGTTATTTCTGGAGTTTAATAGAAAGAATGACTTCAAAAAATTAAACGGTTTCAAAAGTTGAATTTAGTGATTCTTTTTCATGTTTTATTATATTTGTATTTTTTACTTTTGGATTTTTTTAACAAAAAAGTTTTCTCCTCTCCATGTAGGAATTTTCACTAATAACTAGAGAAACTATTAATGTTAACTATACTTTTTATAAATATACTGATTTATTTTTATTTTTCAAAATATAATAGAGTTACAATATTTTATATTTGTGATATGTATTTACATTTATGAGATATATTATAAAAATAAAATGATCATAAAAATAATTTTTTTATATTTTAAAAGAAAAATATAAAGTAAAGAAAAGAAAAAATAATATTAAATGAGTTTAAAAAACTTTTAACATGTCAAACTATATTTTTTATATATAATATACGTTTCTAGATTCTACATAAACCTTTCATTTATTAAAGAAAAAAAAAAGTTTTTTACACCGCAATTCATATATAACATACATTCTACATATTTATTTTTTAATTACACTTTATATTTTAATAAAATATTAATTATTTGAGTTTGAGTGAGAGTGTAAGAATATGGATGTCAGCATATAATACTCTTAAAAATATTATTAATAATATAAATAAGGAGTTATTGCAATTATGAAAAAAAATATAATTTAAGAATAAGAGGAATAATTAATTATTGTGAACGGTTTTGGAAATAACTTAGTTGCTTTTTCATTTTTCTTACAGTTAAATAAACTTTATCCTTTTATTGGACTTCAAACTGTTGAATACTTAAAACATCCGCGAAATCTATAATTTGTATTTTTTTTGAAAATATTCACCTTAATAAAAATTTTACAATATGATTTTTTCTTAAACAACGAATTAGATATTTATGCATAACGTTGTGGTTTCCATATTTAATTATTGAGCGTAAATTTTATTGAATTTGCAAAACAACATAAGATGGCTTATAATGTAATATGGGAAAGGTACCTGAGCTATGTTCACAGTAGATACTGATGGAATTGAAATGCTTGTAGTGAGAAAAACTTTGACTTGGTTAGATTCAAAATGCTGCTCATCATCTTCCTCAAACAATTTCATTTGTTTCTTTATGGTCTGCTGACTCAATATTTGTTCTATTACAAGATTCAATCTGAAGCTTTTTCAATTGAGACAGGTCTCCTCTATAAATATTGGATGGAATACGTGTTTTTAATTCTCACATGCATATACCTTTCACTTCTTGAAGATTTTGGAAAATTTGGATTTTTTCAAAACACCCATTAACAGGTGTTGCGAATATATCTGGCAACGAATTACATTCCGAAATACCTACCCTTTTCAAACTTGGGAACATTGAAAGATGACTTTTAAATTCATGCTCATCTTCAACCGTGTTTTTCTTTCTTTTCACTCTTTCAGAAGTTACAATATGCTTCAAACCATTACACTTATATATTTCCAATTCTTCCAATGAAGTCAAGGTCTTAGCTACAGATGTAGTAAACAATGACTCCAACATTGGACATGATAATATCTTAAGATCTGTTAGATTAGAGAGAGAAAACGATCCTGAAAAAACAATATTATAAATAACAAAAATGTTAGTCAATTAAAAATTTCATTCTTATTTTAAATACATTGATCTCTACAAACTAAAATCACAAATCCAAAACATCAAATAATCAGCTAATAATAACGATGAAACCACTTCACATTTTCACCATCCTTTTTCTTTTAATAATTTCATATTTAATTACTTTTTTAATCTCTATTTACAGTAATTCCATCTTAATTTCCTATATTCTAATATAGTATATTTTTAATCTGTAAAGATACCATTTGTATTTTATTTTACTCATCAAGGTAATATATATAAACTGAAAGATATGTCTTAAATAGATAGATTAAAGAGGAAAATTTTCTAACCAAAGCGATCGATTGAGTAAATAGTTTATAATTTTATATCGAAAATTAATATTTAAAATCGAATTCAAATATATTTCCCTTTCTCTTACTACGTGACAAATATCATATATAATGTTTTAACAATTAATTTCTTATATTTTTCATATACGACAATGTATTCATAATATTAATGGAAGAAAACCCAAAACTTATCCCACAAATTTATCTAAACGACTACATTAAAATATAACTGTAAGGTAAGAAAACATACTTATTCGATAAATTTCAAACAAAAATCTTAATGAATCTTAAGGAATGGAGCCAGTTTTAATTGGTTAATAGATTCAGGAATTAATTGATAAAAAAAATTATAAATAGCTATTACCAAAACTTTTATTGAATTTGAAGAAAAGAATAAGATTCTTATGAGATATGTAATATGGAAAAGGTACCTGAGGAGTTACTCTGCACATCTTCTTCTACAATTTCATTTGTTTCTTCGCAGTGTGCTGGTGGAAGAACTTCCTTAATTATTTGTTCTAGCATATCGCAATTTCCAATTTCAAGTATTTTCAACTGAGTTAGGCCTCCTGTGATATTGGCTGAGAATACATGTTTTAATTCTCCACATCTATATATTTCCAGTTGTTGAAGATTCTGGAAAGTTTTGAATTGCATGGAATGCTCAATTGTAAATTGATCTTCATTTTCCTTTGTTTTGTCAATTGTGAAGAGATATGTTAATTGTTCGCAATCTGCTATATATAATTTCTCTAATTTTTCAAAAGACCCATTGGCAGGTAGACAACCATGCCATAAAGTTTTTAGATGATTCATGTAGCTGATCTTTCATATAACGTAACTTGGAGAAAATATTTCCCATCTTATTCAAATAATTGCTAGTGTCAACCAAACACTCTATTTCTTCACAACAACGTATCTTGAGTTCTTCCAACTCATTCATACCTTCTTCAATTTCAAATATATCAGGCATCATATTTTTTGCACCTCCCTCAATATTTGCTACAAATAGCTCTTTTGCTTTTTTGGCCAAACCTTTAATAACCTCATTTGATATGTCAAAATAATTAATTCCTAAAGTTCTCTCACAAGAGAAAAACTCTTGAAAACTATAAGTAATAATAAACATTATATTCTAATATAATTCCATACCTTCGCAGCTTGTGGGGGACACTAAATGAGTTAGAGAATTTAACACTTTCTTCCTTTCGATCATCCCAGTAGTATTTAAAAATATACAATTCTTCTAAAAATGGGATTCTTTTGATCTCTTCAAAAATATTGCTTTCAATGTCATACCTTTCAAACTCTAACAACTTCAAGTTTGTAAGTGTTGTGAGTGCAACATCAGTTTGCAAGTCAAGGAACGAAGGCAATGAACAACGATGAAACGAAAGACTTTGCAGTTTCTTCATATCTCTCACAAATGAAATGTCTCTCAAATTCCAATTTTGAAGGATCAAACAATGGAGATTTGTTAATGATTTGAAAGACGTTGTTGACAACTGCAATCGATCGTCGTTTTTATTGGTAATAATCAAAACTCTAAGTTTTCCCATTCTTTCAAAAATTCCATCAGATACTTCTGATTTTGTTTGTATAGTTAAAAATTCAAGATTGGAACAATCCACATCATCTGGAAATTTCACAACCATAGATATCTTATCGAACCTTGCTCCAAACTTACATCCTTTTCCACTTCACACTTGATGATCTTATTTTCATTCTTTGCTATCCCATGGGCTACATCACGAACCAAGTCATGCATTTTGACATGTTTATCATCCGCCTCCAACAATAAACAAGAACTTACAAGCTTGATTTTGGGTTCAGTCAGTTCAATCCTTGCCGCTTCATATGTTTCAACTTCTCTAGCCACACCTAACCCTTTGCACATCTTATTAAACATTCCACTGGAATCTCATAATCTTCGGGGAATACAGAACACAATAGAAAAGTGATCTAGCTTCTTCAGTATCTAGATTATCGTAGCTCAACTTTAGACACATATAGGGATCTTGCAAACCCCTACTAATATTGATCGGCTTAGAACTTTTCAATTTATTCAACGCATTACGCCATATCGCCTCTTGTTTTCCCTTCAAGCTACTAGCAACAGCTACAATGGCAACAGGCAATCCTTTACATTCATTTGATATTGATTTGGCCAAATGCTTTATGTTTTCAGGAGTGTCTTTCGACATAAGTGCTTTCTCTTGGAAGAGAGTCCATGCTTCTTCATCACTTAAGATCGGTAGATAAATCTTTTTTTGACAATCCATTGAAATACAAACTTCTTCAGATCGAGTGGTAATGAGAATCTTGCGGCCTTTATGGTATTCAGAGAGGGGAATCCCTATGCGACCAAAATCAAGTTTTTCCCACACATCATCTAGAATCATAAGAATCTTTATTTCCTGGGTTAATCTCATGCACAAGCGTTGGGCTCTTTCTATTTCTTGGCTTTCTGGAAATGTATACTGTAATGAACTTGCAATTTTTTCTTGAATCCTTGAAACTTCTACTGTACTAGACACAGAAACAAAAATAACTGTGTCAAAAAGGTGCTCAGCTTCTGCATCTTCTTAACTTCCATTGCTAATGTGGTTTTACCACAGCCCCCCATCCCGTATAACCAAATCATTGTAACCCATCACTTTCAGTGCTTCCATAAGTTGATCAGAAGCAATTTTACTATCAAAATCATAGATTTTTCTGTGAGAATATCAGAAGTGTTGACGGAATTGAGGCAATGCGTTCAAGTTGTATATTGTTACCTTCTTGATGAATCTTTTTGAAGGTTCTGCTTTTTTAATTGCCAACTTTTTCCTAAACGGTATCGCCAAATCCAATTTGGACAGTATCCAAAAAAACAACTCTTTTGGCATTTGTCTCTTTAAGCAAACGATTCACATATTCTGAATCAATGTTTGCATTCTTCAACCATTTATCAATAACATCAGTCTTTAAAGTTTGCCTTCGAGCATGTATGACACGATCATCTACACTTTTTATCGTTTCGACCAAGTTGTCTTCTTCTTTTTGAAGCTCTTTAGCAAAACTATTAAAGCAAAAGGAGTATTGTAATTGATTAATAGCCCCACACGCCACATCTTTTAAAACTCCAGACAAAAATCCATTCAGAATGTCCATCTATTCACTTTATTGGATTCAACTTAAATAACCTGATAATACAAATATAAAATCAAACAAACATAATGAGTTTTGTACCCAATTAAGAACCAACTTTAGATTAAAGATTAATTTTGTTTTTCAAATTGTCCAAAAGCAATCTTATAGTAAAATTTTAAAAAATTATAAATGAAAAAACATTATTTACTTGTTTATCTTTTTTTATTCTGACATGATTTTTTTTGTCAGCATGGAATTTTGTAAAAAGTGTTTCCTCTCCTCCACGCAAAAATTCAAATTCAAATCTAATTATATACTTAAATGGAAAACAAATTTTCAGCCACTCAATAAGCACAAATTTTTATTAGTAAAAAAGCAGGCCAACTTCTCAAAATGATACGTAAAACTTACCAATATAATT
This sequence comes from Vigna umbellata, assembly GCF_029865625.1. Taxonomy (NCBI): domain Eukaryota; kingdom Viridiplantae; phylum Streptophyta; class Magnoliopsida; order Fabales; family Fabaceae; genus Vigna; species Vigna umbellata. The sequence continues at coordinate 14,396,175 of NC_142165.1, read as the reverse complement.
ATCAATATAAGGATCATTTTATAATTGTAAAGAACAAAGTTTTTAAACAACAAAGTTTAAGTTAAATGAAAAATAAATATTCTAATTTAAAAATAGTTATGACTTTTCTAATGTTGTTTTTAAAGTTTTGGAGCAATTCGTTGAAGACTATATGGAATTGCTGAGTTTAAAGGGATCTAATTAGACGTAAAAAATAAGATTTTATGTGGAAATTGAGGCTAGGATGGCTAACAAACTTTGAGTTCAATATATTATTGGTTTATAAATACAAGTTAAGGTAATGAAATATAACCTAATTCAATAAAATAAGATTTATATGGAATTGCTAAGTTTAAAGGGATATAATTAGATGTAAAAAATCAGATTTTATGTGGAAATTGAGGCTAGGATGGCTAACAAACTTTGAGTTCAATATGTTGTTGGTTTTAACGATTGAACGAATTCTATCTTGACAAATACTGTATGTGATGGAATGAGTCTTTATTTATTACAATCTTTTTCATAAATAATATCTTAACGATAGGATTAAAAAATAAAATATATTATTTATCAAAATATAAATACAGTTTATTTATAATTCATATCCTCAATTATTGATTAAAAATTATTACATATTAATTTAAACTTAATGACATATTTATAAGGTCATTACTTTCACTTATTATTTTTTGAAATATCTTTTAAAGTAACTAATTTTAAATAAAAATAGGAAAATGATTATTAATATAGATCTAATGATATTATTATTGTATTTACACATTTATAAATTATCTAAAAAAAAACTCCTTCTAAAATATTTAAGTTTCAAATAAATGATATTATAAAAAATTTAAATTTTGACCACGACCAAAAAATATCTTCAAGTTTTCTTTTCTTTAAAATTTAACTTTTACAATATATATATATATATATATATATATATATACAATATATATATATATATATATATATATATAAACATAAGAAAAAAAAGTTAAGGATATGTAAACATATAATTTTAAAATTTAGATTTAATTTTCATAACATACTTAAATCTTAACATAAGTTCACTCTAGAGAATGGATACATTTGAGCAACTAATCCTTGACTGGTGATGGAAAATTAAAATTTTAAAAATGAGAAAGCTGTAATCACGTACCTCTTTGTTTAGAATATTGATGCTATGTAATGTAAAATAATGGGTGATTTGGTCAGAAAGAAGCTTCAAAGTCTGCTACAAGAAACAGTATCATTGATTTAGAACATTGAATGTATGAACTAAAGAAACTAGGATTTGAGTAAAAATATGAAACCTTACCTCTTTAAAATATTGAAAGAAAATTAAATTGAAAAAAAAAATCAAATTAATGTATTAAAAATGAAACAGTTGATAATGTTGAATTTAGTGAAAATTAAGAAACAATAGTGATTAGAAAGAATCAGAGATTCTCTGTAGACATTATTATAATGGAGTTTTTTCTAGTACCAATACAATACATATATGATATACTTAGTGATTGGATTCTCCACATGAAAATCCATCCTAAAAAGATAGCAAATATTTTCATCGTTTTTTACCATGACATTCATTTATTAATATTATCAAGACTATCACAAATGTCTAAATAATACTTCATAACTCAATAATTATATTTATTGATAACAAATAATATGTATTTCATAATGCTTAACATTACATATTTGAAAACTACTATATCATAGAATTTTTATAATTTGTTTTATCACATTTCACTTACAAATAATTACACACCACAATACATATATATGCACATAATTAAATATCATAGATAAGATATGATGAAAAAAGTATTACTTAAGCAAGAATGACTTGTTTGAGTGAAAATTTAATAAACCAAAAGTCATTAAACTCAATATAACTAAAATAACAACATATTTAATCTCAAACTTTACTATATCATTTTGACTCATATTCAAACTTGTTTTGAACTAAAAGTATCTCTTAAGCTTCACCAAATTATCAATTCTAATGTGTCATGTGAAACAATTATTCAACGTAAAAATTAAATCCAAAATATTACATATATACAACAAATAAATTAATAAATTGTAAAATAAAACTAATTTCCCTTAAGTTAATTTTTGTAAACTCTAAACAAAGAATGAGGAAAACTATAGAAGTTAGGGTAATGAAATACAACCTAATTTATAAAAATAAGATTTATATGGAATTGCTAAGTTTAATAGAATCCAGTTAGATGTAAAAATTATATTTTATGTGGAAATTGAGCCTTGGACAGCTAAAAAATTGTGAGTTGAATATGTTGTTGGTTTCAATGATGGAACGAGACCTATTTTGATAAATACTATATGTGATGGAATGAGTCTTTATTTATTATAATCCTTTTTTATAAACAATAATCATAACGATGAGATTAAAAAAATAAAATATATTGTTTTTCAAAATATAAATACAATTTATTTATAATTAATACACTTAATTTTTAATTAAAAAATATTATGGATTATTTTAAACTTAATCACATATATTTATATTCATTTATTATTTTAAGTTTAATTATATATAATATCTATTAAATAAAAATATAAAGTTAAGGAACTAATGTCATCTAATTGACTATGATAAAAACATAATATTTTCCATTTAAGATTTGAATTGTCATTATATATTTAAATCTTAAGATAATTTGACTTTAGAAAATGGATAAATTTGGGTAACCAAGCCTTGAGCGGTGAGAAATGATGGAAGATTAAAACCAAATAGGAAATTAAAAAAAAAAACATGAGAAAGCTTAATCAGCAACCTCTTTGTTTAGAATATTGATGCTATGTAAGGAAAATAATGGGTGACTGATCAGAAAGAGACTTCAAAGTCTGCTATAAGAAACAGTGTCATTGATTTGGAATATTGAATATCTGATCTAAAGAAATTTGCAACAAGGATTTTGAGCAAAAATATGAAACCTTACCTCTTTAAAATATTGTCGATCGATACAGAAGATTTGAATTATATATTTGTCAAGAATGGTGAGTTTCTGATCTGAATGTTGAGTACTATATGAGTTGCTAAGGTGAAATGAAGGACAATTATAGGACATGGACATGCAAATGAAGAAAAAATGAAGATAGATGGTCTTTTATTCTTTTAAAAAATGTTTCAGATTCTTTGAGTGCAAGGAAAGAAAATTAAATTGAAACTGTTAAAAAACAGAGATTCTCTGCAGACATTATTGAAAAATGAAAGGAAGAATTTGGCAATCCCTAGTTTGAAGTTATGCCTAAAGTGTTTGAAGTAACTTGTGTGATTCTTCACTAATTTCTGGAAATTGTTGAGCATCCACGAATTTTGCAAATGAAAGGCAACTTGGATTCTCGTAAAAATTCCTTAACTTGTAACCACTCAGAACAAAGGTGAGAATAACGATGGCAGAATAAAAAATGAAAATTCAGGAACATGGAGTTGGTAATATCATTGGATGGCAGAATAAACTCTTGTAGTTCAGTGGCTTCCATTATGATTATAATCTTCAAGTTGGAAATATCATTGGATGAAAATACAGAAGTGAAATATTTCAACTGATGGCATTGTTTAATAACCAATGATTATAGTTTGGAAAATGGTTGTGGAGAAAGGATATTGGATAACTTTTTATCCTCTAAATCCTCTTCAATGATCTGTCTTAATTCCTCGCATTTACTTACTTTTAGACAATTCAACTCTGGTAGGGATCTCAACATAGACTGAGAAAATATTACTTCCAATTTTTCACATTCTTCTATTGTTAATGAGTTGAGATGTTGGAGGGTAAATGAGTTGTTGGTAGCCACCCAAATAGGACTCATTTCAGGTAGATTTTTCAACCACAAAGATTCTAACTTTAAACTGACTTGTGCTCCCATCATCCAATCTCCTTTGTTGGCATTGCTCATGCATAGAGTTTGTTGGGTGGGAAAATGGTTATGAATATTCACTATGTCTCCAACAAAAGGTGTTGCGAATATATCTTGCAACGAGTCACATTTTCAGATCCTTACAAATTTCAAACTTGAGAACATTGAAAGATCACTTTCAAATTCATTCTCATCTTCAACCATATTTTTGTTTCTTTCGACTCTTGCAGGAGTTACTATATGCTTCAAACTATGACAATAAGATATGCTCAGTTCTTCCAATGAAAATGCGAGGCTAGACAGAGAAAAATGATGCTGAAAAACAATTATAAATAACAAAAATGTCAGTCAATTAAAAGTTTCATTCTTATTTTCAATAGATTGATCTCGACGGACTAAAACCACAAATCCAAACATAAAATAATCAATTGATAATAATGAAAAATAATCATCCAATACAAATTTATTATGCCCACTTTACATTTTCACCATCCTTTTTCTTTTAATAATTTCAGATTTAATTACTCTTTTAATTTCTATATTTACACAAACTTTATCTTAATTTTAGTTCCTATCTCAAAAATGGTATCTTTTTTTCATCCGTAAAGATAACAATTGTAGTTTTTTTTTACTCATTCGCATATCTATAAATTCTGTACTTTTTTAAAATATTCACCTTAACAAAAATATTTTAAAGTACGATTTTTACCTAAAAACGAAGTGGGTATTTCTGCATAACATGTGGGTTTCCATATGGTTTTCTTTAATTCTCTCAGCTAAAATTTTATTGAATTTGCAAAACAAAATAACATGCTTAAGAAATGTAATATTGGAAACGTACCTGACCTACTGTTCACAAGAGATACTGATGGAATTGAAATGCTTTTAGGAGAAACTTTGACTTGGTTAGATTCAAAATGTCGATGCTCGTCTTCCTCGACAATTTCATTTGTTTCTTCATGGTGTGCTGGTGGAAGAACATCCTCAATTATTTGTTCTAGCATATTGCAACTTCTAATCTCAAGCCTTTTCAATTGAGATAGGTCTCCTGTAATACTGACTGAGAATACATGTTTTAATTCGTCACATTTATACAACTTCACTTCTTGAAGATTCTGGAAAATTTTGAATTGCATAGAATGCTCAATTGTGAATTGATCTTCACTTTTCTTTGTTTTGTCATCATCGACTATATGCTTCAATATTTCACAATTGTATATGTCTAATATTTTTAACTCAGTCATACATTGAGCAATGACATATGTGAACAGAGATATTAATTGTGGGCAATTTTTTATATATAGCTCCTCCAAATTTTCAAAAGACCTATTGGCAGGTAGACAACCATGTCATAAAGCTTTTAGATGTTTCATGTGGTTGATCACCATATAACGTAACGTGGAAAAGAGATTTCCCACCTTACTCAAATGATTGTTAGTGTCAACCAAACACACTATTTCTTCACAATGACCTATCTTGAGTTCTTTCAACTCATTCATACCTTCTTCAATTTGAAATATATCAGGCATCATATTTTTTGCACCTCCCTCAATATTTGCTACAAATAGCTCTTTTGCTTTTTTGGCCAAACCTTTAATAACCTCATTTGATATGTCAAAATAGTTAATTACTAAAGTTTTCTCATAAGAGCAAAACTCTTGAAATCTATAATTATTACAAAAAGAAGAGTATCCTAATACAATTCCATACTTTGTAGCGTTTGGGGAACACTAAACGAGTTAGAGAATTTAACACTTTCTTCCTTGTGATATCTCCGACAGTCTTTAAAAATATACAATTCTTCTAGAGATGGGATTCTTTTGATCTCTTCAAAATTCTTGCTTTCCATGAAACAACTTCTAAACTCTAACAATTTCAAGTTTGTCGCAACATCAGTTTGCCAGTCAAGGAATGAAGACCATGAACAACTATGAAACGAAAGACTATGAAGTTTCTTCATATCTATCACAAATGAAATGTCTCTCAATTCCAAGTATTGAAGGACTAGACAACGAAGATTTGTTAATGTTTTGAAAGACGTTGTTGACAACTGCAACCTATAGTCGTTTTTATTGATAATAATCAAAACTCTAAGTTTTCCCGTTCTTTCAAAAATTCCATCGGATACTTCCAATTTTGTTTGTATAGTTAAAAACTCAAGATTGGAACAATCCATATCATCTGGAAATTTCACACACCCATAGATATCTTATTGAACCTTGCTCCAAACTTACATCCTTTTCCACTTCACACTTGACGAATAGAGAAACTGAAGAAGGCAATGTTTGGGACGGCGATTAGATTTTTGGCGAAGAAGCCGAAGCCAAAGATGGGACCCGTGGCAGTTAAAACGCCGCCGGAGCAGAGGCAAACGATCACCAGAACCCTATTCGATATCATCAAGGAGCATGGTCCCATCACCGTTGCTAACACCTGGGAACGCGTCAAGGTACCTTGGTTTCTCTTTCACCTTCCTCAAGTTCATTTTTATTATCCTATTAGACATGACTTTTTGAATACTGAATTTCACTTTTGTGTGATTTAAGTTAGTTGGTGTATGTTATTTCGACAAGTAACATTTGATCGAAGAACTAAAATCTTACCATTACAATGTTTGGGATTCGATGGACACAATTGCAATTGCAATTGCAATATTTAGATACTCCGTTGACACCATTAGAACATGAGAGAGGTTGCACATTTGCGATAACTTGAGATTTGATAATCTTTTGGTTCTAAAATTGTGCAATTGCAACAACTCAGGACCAGAAGTATAATTAAGTTTTTTTGTTAAGTTTTCCGAGATACAGTATAATGTTTTTCAAACATTTAATGACTAGTGTAATGTACAAATAATGGATGGAAGATGTTTTTCGAATAATTAAGATTGTGCAAGAATAGACAAAAGAAGATATTTTCATGCTATGCGTCGAAACTTTTGGAGATGTTACTGTAATTTACTTTCTTGATATAAACTTGATTGAAAGAAAATAATGTTGAGATGTTGGATTTTAGGAAGTTGGATTGAAAGATTTGACAAGCAAGAATCACATGAAAATCATGCTGAGATGGATGAGAGAGAGGCAGAAGGTTCGTCTCGTTTGCAACCACGTTGGGGCTCATAAACAGTTTCTCTATACCACTTGGTTTACCAAGCCAATCACATCTCCTAAGAACCCCTCTTGAAACTTTATTATCAGTTTGTTGCTTATTTGTATCATGTCAAGAGTAATAATTTCTTGTCATATCCAGAAAATGAATGATAAGGTAAACTTTATGATTCGAAATTTTGTAGAGCTAATGCACTGATTTGATGATCCGGTAAACTTTTTAATAGTGAAAGAAGGTGTGGGCTAGTTTATGAAAGGATCTGTGATTAAAGGTAACTTTTTTCTTTCGTTTTTGAGATTTTGTGTTTCTGGCATTAAATTATTAATAGGCAGAGTGGACAATCTAACGTCGATCATGACATGAAGCTCTAAATATTACTATAGACCGACTTTTCCAACAACAGCAAACTCAGTTTGGAACACTTTTCACGTTCCTTATCTTCACTGTTTTGTGATGACTCATTGCAATTGTCTATCTTCAAGCCTTACAGTTTAGGCATGTTTTCTGAGTCTAAAGATGAGATTTCTCTTAAAAATGATCTTAAACTGGAAAAATATTTTGGTTTAATGATAATTAATTTAACAAAATATACATTTTTTTTGGTAAAACGAAGTTAAGTTATTTAAAGAATTGACCTGGTTTAATGCTTCATAAATTAAAAGAAAGAATTGAACTGTATCTAGTTTCAAGCAAATAGATAAAATATGAGGGGGAATATATATCAAACCATACTTGAAAAAGTTTAAAAAACGACATAATGTTGACGTTAAATGCGACATAATAAGCTTAAACATCTTGCTTTGCCCTCCAAAAAACATTGCATTCTTAGAAAAATAAAAAATAAGACCAAATGTATGTTTATGGAGTAACAAAAATTACATATAAAACCAAAGTGTTTGGTTACAACTTCCAAATCACAAAAAGTCAACACATTTTGTTTGGGCATTAACAAAGTCATTAAGACTTCAAAGTTCATTTTTTATATTGCTTAGTTCCTGAGTTAAATGATCATATCTCTTAAGACGCATTTCATCATGACCTCTCAAATCCAAGTTGAACAACTTTATCACATAGTTTAAGGAAGTTCTTTGTCTTAAGAGATGGAGTTCCATCTTTGGTCCTTTGTCTTCCTAGTTCCTCAATATTCTGTGCATCACAAATGAAAAAGAAATGTTCATGTATCTTAAAGTTATAGCGTGGAAAAGTCGTTGTTTCATAATAAACATAATGTGTTGGTACAATAATAATTTGAGCAAATTTAGTGGTTATCATTGTTTCTGTGGTATGGAAAACCAATATCATTTGTTGATTCTTCGTGTACCATTTTTTATTTGAAATATTGAATAAGCATAACAAGAATTAGTTTTTACATCAGGAAATCTGTTTACAACAATCCTAGTAATTTTTAAATTTAAAAGCAAATGTGTTTTATGCGAGGGAGTTACCATACAAGATTGAGAAGGAGTTCTCACCTCAAACAAAAGTTGGTATTACAAGTTTCTCTTATGTTGGAATTTTTCCAATACTGTTTGCCTACATTTCATTACCACTCTTCACAATGCCAAAAGTGATCTTGATTGATTAGCAAGTTAAGTTTCATTACACGTATTTCATTTTCTTCCTTCTCTGTATTTAGTTTACTAATATATCATCTTTCAAAAGATTAAAATAAAATATATAAATACCTCACTCATGTTTGGAGAAGAAATGACGGGCAAATTTACTTCAATCATTTCACTTTTTTTGTCTATTTTTTGAAACTCTTGTGTTTTAACTTCAAATCATGCTTGAGTTGAGACCATTCTTGTCGATCAATATGGTCGATCACTTTAGCCAATCATCTTGACCAATCACATTGGCCGATCACCCTGATTGATTATTCTTGTTGATCTTGATCACTCTCATCGATCAACTTGATTGAGTGGCAGACGAACCGATTGCAGAATAAAGATTAGACTAACACTTAGTCAATGATAATTACGAATCAACCAATACTAATGCTAATTAAGGTCTAAGGTATGATTGTTTAGACACATGCATTATATAGCATTTAATATTCTCCCGATCGATCAGTTAGTGACTTTAGCATTATAATACCTTCGCAGGTACCATCCAGGCAGTTTTGGAGCTAGGGAAGACCTTGAAGACCGAATGGAGAAAAAAATGGAAACGATACAAGCAATTGAAAGTACTAAACCGGCCCTACCGAAATAGTTGTTATCATTGAATACTGCAAAACATAATAATGATGAAATCTTGTACAAATATTGATTTATTGTACTTCTTAAATATTCAGAAACTTAAACAACTTCTCGTCGCAAATAAAAGTACATTCTGAAACTATAACACCCATTCTTAAAAGAATTGCATATAATGCCAAATATAATTCAAAGGAGTAACATAAAACAGATAAAACTAAAGTGTTTTGGCTAGAAATCTCAAATCACAGAAAGTCGAAACATTTTGCTTGGGCATCAAGAAAGTCATTAAGACTCCTAAGTTCTTTCTTTATGTTGTCTAGTTCCCAAGTTAAATGATCATGTCTCTTAAGAAGCTCATTGATTCGCACCTTTGCACGGTCCAACTTAGGATCCCTTCCCAAAACACGTTGACGCATTTCATCAACCCAAGACCTCTCAAATCCAAGTTGAACAGCTTCATCACACAGTTTAAGGAACTCCTTTTCTCTCTCACGATTGATACTACCAACACTTTCACTTCGAAGGAACAACAACATATCTGCCAATGTTTTCAACATCCAAGCTCGAAAGCGATCAGTGAACTTCTCACAAGCATTCCAAAGATGAGGGTATGCTTCTATCGCCTCCACTAGCAAAGAAATTTGTGAATCATTGAGATCAACAAAGTGCTTATACTTTTCCAATCTTGTACGAGTATCTGTAGAAGTTGTAAAAAGTTTGAGGAGTAGGTGACATATATATATAAGATGGAAAGGAGACAAGAAAAGAGCAATAACCTGGAGTAACCACAACGTCATCATTGGAAACAATTCCTACTCCCTCTGTTCTATCCAACAAATTCAACCCTTCTTGGATTTTGATATTTTGATAAGGTGCTATTTCTGTCTTGTCTTCATTCATCTCATTATCTTGTTTAACAACCTTGGAATCATGTGAAAGTATATTTGCACCGCTTGACTTGTGAATAGTAACACCACTAACCAAGCTAATGTTATCTCCACCAATTGGAAAGGTTTTAATTGTAGCTCCCTCTGTTGCAGCTCCACCTCTGCTCCTTTCTCTTCCTATTTCCTCAATATTCTATTCATCACCAATGGAAAAGTAATGTTTGTGTATATTTAAAGTTATAACTTTTAAAAACATTTGTTTCATAATGTATATCATGTGTTGGTACCACAATAATTTGACCAATTTTAACGGTTACCATATTTACAAGTAAAAGTATTTTATGCAAAGGAGTTACCATACAAGTTTGAGACGAACTTCTTACCTCTGAAACAGAAGTTGGTATTGCAGGTTTATCTGATGTCGTAGTTTTTCCCAAGTTGTCTGTCTCTATTTCATCAGTACGCTTTTCAACGCCAAAAGTTATGTTGATTGATTAGTAAGTAAAGTTTGGTTGTGGTTGTTTTAATTTCTTCCATCATGTAGTTGAATAATGTATCATTTTCAGAAGATTAAAAGAAAATATGCAAATACCTCATTCATGTTTGGAGATGAAATGTCTGGAAAGTTTTGCTCCATAGCTTCTGGGTCTGATGACATTTCACTTTTTCTGTCTATTTTTTTGGAACTCTTCTATTTCCGACTCTTGTGTTTTGGTTTCAATTTTGTTATGTTGACCTAGCATTTCAACTCTGCTCTCCAACATAGATTGATTGTTATCATTGACTTGTGAAGAACATGGTTTAATTTCAGATGTAGATGGATCTTTACGGTTCATTTGGAGGGGAGAAGTGTTTTTTGGCGTAGGATCCCAATCCTGCCGAAAACAGATGTAGATGGACTACTTTTTGTGATTGATAGCCTCCAGACTAATTTATTTCCTTCAGTTGTTGTAGTATATAAATCAACCATTCATTTTTTGTAAATTTTTAAAAAAAATGAGAATATTTAGTTTGTGTAACGTTATTTTAGTTAAGCAATTAGTGGTATATACTAAAGTTTAATGTCATTATTATTACGATATTAAATTTCACTTGGTTAACTTGAATAGGTTGGCGGGTTCTGACCTGTAAAGAAGGCAACTCAGTAGAATTGTTGCTCCTAGAAACTTCATCTAATTTCTTTATTTCCTCCATCAGTGACCAAATTTGCCAGTGAGGAATTGTAGAATTTTCCAAAGCTGTAGTTCAAGCATATAGTTAAGGACTTCGTTTAACAATGAAACAAAGCAAACACAGAAATCAACGCACCCTCAACATTCCATGAATAATCATTATATGGTCACAATTAAAAATAATTAAATGGAAAACAAAATAACGTGTAGAAAACTATAAATACAAGTGATTATTTGTACAAATGTTTGGTTCAAAATTTGAATGAAACATGTAATTTGTTCGTATTTTCTTTAGGTGGAAGAAAGAAACATAAATCATTTGGTTATTAAGAATAGTTATTTGAAATGTAGTTGTGCTCTAATTCTATAAGGAAATAAAGATGTTGGCTGAAGATTTCAGATTTCACAGCTACATTGAACACATTTAGCGAAATCACCATGAGTCGTTTATATATAAAACTTCCATCGTAATATGTAATGTTTGCAACAACATGTCCATTCATAGTATTTACCTTCCAAAAGAAGATTTTGTTGGAGTTCCTGAGGAGTAATTGTTGAAGTCAAAGAGAGTTTTGGACAATTGCGGATAATGCGATGCTTCACATTTAAAAATATACTCTCTTGTTGAAAATTTAAAAGATGCATAAATATTATAAGTTTCAGTTGTGGAAGTTGAACTTTGGTCTTTCCTGTCTCATCGTATTCGCATGCAATAAAGTCTTGTAGTTCATTGGCTTCCTTTATTATTAGAATCTTCAAGTTGGAAAGATCATTGGATGCAAATACAGAGGTGAAACATTTCATCTTATGGCATTGTTTAATAATCAATGATTCTAGTTTGGGGAAGCATGGTTGAATAAACATTTTATCCTCCAAATCCTCTTCAATTATCTGTCTTAATTCCTTGCATTCACTTACTTCCAGATAATTTAACTCTGGTAGGGATCTCAACATAGACTGAGGAAATATTACTTCCAACTTTTGACAGTCTTGTATTAGTAATGAGTTGAGATGTTGGAGGGTAAATGAGTTATTAGTAATGAGTTGAGATGTTGGAGGGTAAATATGAGTCAATTCAGGTAGACTTATCAACTTCAAATATTCTAACTTTAATCCATTGTTGGCATTTCTCATGCGCAGAGTTTGCTGGGTGAGAAAATGGTTCTTAATATTCAACTCTGTCATTCTTTGAGCAATGACATATGTGAGGAGACATGTTAATTGTTTACAATCTTCTATACATAGTTTCTTTAATTTTTCGAAAGACCCATTGACAGGTGTTGCAAATATATCTTGCATCGAGTCACAATTCCAAATAAATATACTTTTCAAATTTGAGAACATTGAAAGATCACTTTCAAATTCATGCTCATCTTCAACCATGTTTTCCTTTTTATTTCTTTTGACTCTTGCAGGAGTTACTATATGCTTCAAACCATTACACTTAAATATTGTCAATTCTTCCAATGAAGTTAAGGTCTTAGCTACAGATGTCGTAAACAATGACTCCAACATTGGACATGAATCTATCTTAAGATCTGTCAGGCTAGAGAGAGAAAATGATCCTGAAAAAACAATATTATAAATAACAAAAATGTTAGTCAATTAAAAATTTCATTCTCATTTTAAATACATTGATCTCTACAAAACTAAAATCACAAATCCAAACATCAAATAATCAGCTAATAATAATAACGATGAAACCACTTCACATTTTCACCATCCTTTTTTCTTTTAATAATTTCATATTTAATTACTGTTTTAATCTCTATTTACAATAATTCCATCTTAATTTCCTATATTCTAATATAGTATATTTTTTAATCTGTAAAGATACCGTTTGTATTTTATTTTACTCATCAAGGTAATATATATAAACTGAAAGATATGTTCTTAAATAGATAGATTAAAAGAGAAAATTTTCTAACCAAAGCGATCGATTGAGTAAATAGTTTATAATTTTATATGGAAAATTAATATTTAAAATTCGAATTCAAATATATTTCCCTTTTCTCTTACTACGTCACAAATATCATATATAATGTTTTAACAATTAATTTTCTTATATTTTTCATATACGACAATGTATTCATAATATTAATGGAAGAAAACCCAAAACTTATCCCACAAATTTATCTAAACAACTACATTAAAATATAACTGTAAGGTAAGAAACATACTCATTCGATAAATTTCAAACAAAAATCTAAATTGAATTCTTAGGGAATGGAGCCAGTTTTAATTGGTTATTAGATTCAGGGAATTAATTGATAAAATTAAATTATAAATAGCTATTACCAAAACTTTTATTGAATTTGAAGAAAAGAATAAGATTCTTATGAGATATGTAATATGGAAAAGGTACCTGAGGATGTACTCTGCACGTCTTCCTCTACAATTTCATTTGTTTCTTCGCGGTGTGTTGATGGAAGAACTTCCTCAATTATTTGTTCTAACATATTGCAATTTTCAATTACAAGTATTTTCAATTGAGTTAGGCCTACTGTGATATTGGCTGAGAATACATGTTTTAATTCTTTACATTTAAATATCATCACTTCTTGAAGATTCTGGAAAATTTTGGATTGCATGGAATGCCCAATTGTAAATTGATCTTCATTTTCCTTTGTTTTGTCAATTGTGAAGAGACATGTTAATTGTTCGCAATCTCTTATATATAACTTCTCTAATTTTCCAAAAGACCCATTTGCAGGTAGACAACCAAGCCATAAAGTTTTTAGACGTTTCATGTAGAGGATATCCATATAACGTAACTTGGAGAAAATATTTACCATCTTACTCAAATGATTGCTAGTGTCAATCAAACACTCTATTTCTTCACAATCACGTATCCTCAGTCCTTTCAACTCATTCATACCTTCTTCAATTTCAAATATATCAGGCATCATATTTTTTGCACCTTCCTTAATATTTCCCACAAATAGCTCTTTTGCTTTTTTGGCCAAACCTTTAATAACCTCATTTGATATGTCAAAATAATTAATTCCTAAAGTTCTCTCATAAGAGAAAAACTCTTGAAATCTATCAGTATAAAAATTATATTCTAATATAATTCCATACCTTTGCAGCTTTTTGGGGACACTAAATGAGTTAGAGAATTTAACACTTTCCTCCTTTCGATCAATGTAGGGGTCTTTAAAAATATACAATTCTTCTAGAAATGGGATTCTTTTGATCTCTTCAAAAATATTGCTTTCAATGTCACAACTTTTAAACTCTAACAACTTCAAGTTTTTAAGTGTTGTGAGTGCAACATCAGTTTGCAAGTCAAGGAACGAAGGCAATGAACAACGATGAAACGAAAGACTTTGCAGTTTCTTCGTATCTCTCACAAATGAAATGTCTCTCAAATTCCATTTTTGAAGGATCAGACAATGGAGATTTGTTAATGATTTGAAAGACGTTGTTGACAACTGCAACCTATCGTCGTTTTTATTGGTAATAATCAAAACTCTAAGTTTTTCCAGTGTTTCAAAAATTCCATCAGATACTTCCAATTTTGTTTGTATAGTTAAAAATTCAAGATTGGAACAATCCACATTATCTGGAAATTTCACACACCATAGATATCTTATCGAACCTTGCTCCCAATTTACATCCTTTTCCACTTCACACTTGATGATCTTATTTCATTCTTTGCTATCCAATGGGCTACATCACGAACCAAGTCATGCATTTTGACAAATTCATGATCTACCTCCATCATCAAACAAGAACTTACAAGCTTGATTTTGGCTGCAGTGACTTCAGTCCTTGCCTCTTCATATGTCTCAACTTCTCCAGCCACACCTAACCCTATTGCACATCTTATTAAACATTCCACTGAAATCTCATAATCTTCGGGGAATACAGAACACAATAGGAAAAGTGATCTATCTTGTTCAGTATCTAGATTATCGTAGCTCAACTTTAAACGCATATAGGGATCTTGCAAGCCCCTACTGATATTGGTCGGCTTAGAACTTCTCAATTTATTCAACGCAGCACGCCATATCACCTCTTGTTTTCCCTTCAAGCTACTAGCAACAGCTACAATGGCAACAGGCAATCCTTTACATTCTTTTGATATTAATATTCCCAAATGCTTTATGTTTACAGGAGTGTCTTTCGACATAAGTGCTTTCTCTTGGAAGAGAGTCCATGCTTCTTCATCAGTTAAGATGGGTAGATAAATTTTTTTTGACAATCCATTGAAATACAAACTTCTTCAGATCGAGTGGTAATGAGAATCTTGCGGCCTTTATGGTATTCAGAGAGGGGAATCCCTATGCGACCAAAATAAAGTTTTTCCCACACATCATCTAGAATTATAAGAAATTTTTTTTCCTGGGTTAATCTCATGCACAAGCGTTGGGCTCTCTCCATTTCTTGATCTTCTGGAAATTTATAATGCAATGAACTTGCAATTTTGTCTTGAATCCTTGAAATTTCTACTGTACTAGACACAGGAACAAAAATAACTGTGTCAAAAAGATGCTCAGCTTCTGCTATCTTCTTAACTTCCATTGCTAATGTGGTTTTACCACAGCCCCCCATCCCGTATAACCCAATCATTGTAACCCCATCATCTTTCAGTGCTTCCATAAGTTGATCAGAAGCATATTTTCTACTATCAAAATTCATAGATTTTTCTGTGAGAATATCAAAAGTGTTTGAGGGAATTGAGGCAATGCGTTCAAGTTGTATATATTGTTTACCTTCTTGAATGATCTTTTGAAGGTCTGCTTTTTTAATTGCCAACTTTTTTCCTAAACGATATCGCCAAATCCAATTTGGACAGTATCCAAAAAAACAACTCTTTTTGGCATTTGTCTCTTTAAGCAAACGATTCACATATTCTGAATCAATGTTTGCATTCTTCAACCATTTATCAATAACATCACTCTTTAAAGTTTGCTTTCGAGCATGTATGACACGATCATCTACAGTCTTTATCGTTTCGACCAAGTTGTCTTCTTCTTTTTGAAGCTCTTTAGCAAAACTATTAAAGCAAAAGGAGTATTGTAATTGACTAATAGCCCCACACGCCGCATCTTTTAAAACTCCAGACAAAAATCCATTCATAATGTCCATCTATTCACTTTACTGGATTCAACTTAAATAACCTGATAATACAAATATAAGATCAAATAAACATAATGAGTTTTGTATCCAATTAAGAATCAACTTTAGATTAAAGATTAATTTTGTTTTTCAAATTGTTCAAAAGCAATCTTATAGTAAAATTTTAAAAAATTGTAAATGAAAAAACATTTTGTTCTTGTTTATTTCTTTTTAAAAAAAAAAAATTCCCCTCCTCCACGCAAAAATTCAAATTCAAATGTGAGTATACTTAAATGGCAAACAAATTTTCAGCCATTCTCAAAATTATACGTAAAACTTACCAATATAATTATCAATATAAGGATCATTTTTTAAGTTTTGAAGCAATTCGTTGAAGACTATACAAGTTAGGTAATGAAATATAACCTAATTCAATAAAATAAGATTCATATGGAATCGGTGAGTTTAAAGGGATCTCTAATTAGACGTAAAAAATCAGATTTTATATGGAAATTGAGGCTAGCATGATAAACTTCGAGTTGAATATGTTATTGGTTTATAAATATGTGACGGAATGAGTCTTGATTTATTACAATCTTTTTTCCATAAATAATATCTTAAAGATGGGATTAAAAATTAAAATATATTATTTATCAAAATATAAATACATTTTATTTATAATTCAAATACTCAATTATTAATTAAAAATCATTATAAATTAATTCAAACTTAGTCACATATTTATAAAGTCATTACTTTAACTTATTATTTTTTTGAAATATCTTTTAAAGTAACTAACTTTAAATAAAAATAATAATCATAGATCTAATGATATTATTATTGTATTTACACATTTATAAATTATCTAATAATAAAAAAACACTAGGAAAATAATGTATAGTGGAGCTTTATTTTCGACGGTTTTTAATAAAACTGCAGTGAATTTAGTCTTTTTCTTTTAAATTATATTTTCGGTGGTTTTGTGCTAAACCGCCCATAATATGTTAAAAAATATTCCCCATATCCTAGGTTCCTCTATTTCTTCTTTTCTCTCATGTTTCCTTCTTCACTCTGCATTCACGATTTACCATCTCAAGGCTTCCCTCTATTTCTTCTTCCTCATTTCCCATTTTCCTCTTCACTTTGCCTTCACAATTAATCATTTTCTTCTACACCAGTTGTCCAGTTGATATTTTTCTCTCGACCTCGCATTCATCGTTCAAGATTTTCTTCTTCACTCCACTTTTCGACTTATGGATTTGTGCTTCTTCTTCACGATTTGACGGTTTGCAGTTCAAAGCTCGCACCAAAGATATTGTGGAGGCCGGAGTTCGGGGATTCAAAGGTTTGCAGCATGCTTTCCTATTTGCTTTCTTCTTCATTTTGTTGTCTGTAAATTAGTTGGATTGAATAACTTAGGGTTTGTGATGTAATGTTAATCGTAGGTACTGTCTTCGCTTACGGGCAAACGAATAGTGGGAAGACTTACACGATGAGCTGCTAACGATTTGTTTCGAATCATTCAACAAGTAACCACTCCTTACTTTCATTTTTTTGTGTGACAAAACCAGTAACAAGAGTTGAAAAGTGACACAAAGCCATTGAAATTGAATTCTAATTGATATAAACAATGTTTGGATACAGTTCTTTATACAATTCAAGCTAGAAGAGCTTTGGGGCTTCTGTGTTCCGAGCAAACTCTTAAGTTAAACCGGGCAACTTCATAAAAGTTAAGTGCAGAAGTTCAATTCACTTATTTTTTTGTGTCTTGTATAGATATAGATATTTATATAGAAGTTTATTTAAACTAGGCCAAAAAGATAGAACTTTAGACCTTATAGACTCTGCTATTATATTATATTATATTATATGTGTGTTTATATATTAATGAGATAGATATAAAACAGTGACAAAGGCATAATTCCAAAACCCCAAAGGAAGAGAGGGATGATGTAACAAAGTAAGGCCCAATTCAACAATATGTCTATGTTTCCGTTCAATGACTCCGTTTTGGTGATGATTATGAGGACATATGAGTCTATGAACAATGCCATGATGAGCTAAACATTGCATGAAAGGACGAAACTCACCACCCCAATCAGATTGAACATTTTTAATTTTAGAATTCAGCTACAACTCAACCATTGTTTTAAAAGTTTGAAAAACTGACAATGTTTCATTCTTCAACAAAACAAACATTTAACAAGCAATAGAAGCACCTCAGTCACCGAACAAAATGTTCACTTAACTCGGTTAAGAATATTTTAGAAAAGTATGCTTTAGTTACTAGATGTCAGGTAAGAACTCTCGAATTGTGGGTTTTGTAAAAGGCCTTAAGTCACTCGTAATCTTGTAGGTTAACTTATGTTAATCTCTCTTTTGATAATGTAGAATTATCCCTTGCAAACTGGCTAACACTTAAGAGGTTTTTGGTAATGGAAGGAACATGCAACAAATGATTTTAGCAAAACAGAACTCGAGAATAAAACGGTGAGACAATATCCTTTTACAATATTGTAATATGCCAAATTCTGTAAACATTTCAAAAGAGAGTAACTTGAGGAAGGGAAGAAAAAAAGAGGATAGATGTAATGTGATGTGACTATTACAGAATATTATCAGAATAAATGTTGGAAAGAAATATTACAGAATATTCATCTTACTTGTATTCTGTTTTTTGGCAGAGTTTATGAAGTCAAAGAAAAAGGTTAGCATTGGAATTATATCTCCATACAATGCACAAGTGTATGAGATTCAGGACAAAATTAAGCAATACAGTTGCACTTCTCATCCTGGCTTCTTTGTTAGCGTTCGTTCTATGGATGGTTTTCAAGGAGGCGAAGAAGATATCATAATAATTTCAACTGTAAGGTTTAATAAGAGTGTTTTTAATGCAGATATTGCCTTTGGGTAGTAGGAAATGCAGCTACTTTAGTGAGCAGTGACTCTGTACGGAGAAAGCTTGTTCTGGATGCAAACTTTAAGAATCTGATTCACGCTTTAACTCAGTTAAGAAGTTTTGAGAAGAACAAAATGAAAAATTAGAGTTTGATCCATGGTTGTGTAGGGCATCTCAATGACCTGGTTGGTAAATAACTGATAGGGTTTATATCTTCTACTGTTATGGTAATTGTCATGTTCTTAGGTGTATGGACTAGTAATGTCTAAAGTAGACTATGCTATGCGTGCTACTAGTCTCTCTTGAATAAGAATCAAAATAAAATAATCTCAGTCTCTAAGAGCTAAGAGCTAATTTACACTAACATGAACTTTGACGGTTAAAGAAAAAGGCATAATCGTGAAACTAATTTCATCATAATCTCATTTTATTACAATTAAAAACTAAAAGAAAAATAATTTGTACATATTTCCAGTGATTTTTACAAACCTGGTTGGTTCCAACGGTTTTCTCAAAATCCCTGTAAATACTGACGGTTTTTGAAGAACTCTCACTAATATTGTGATTTTTCCAAACTTCCTGTAAATACTGACGGTTTCTGTTAAACCTTCGCTAATATCGGAGGTTTGTGCTAAACTCCGTTAATACCAACGGTTTTCTCAAAACCTTTAAAAATTGTGACGATTTTTCAATAAACTATCAGTAGTTATTTAGCGACTCAACTTTTTCCAGAAGTTTTCCAAACCGTGGATAATGTATCTTTCAAGGATTAAAACCGTCGAAAACAAAAAAAAAAATAACCCTCGAAAAAATTGTAGATTTTTGTAGTAAATACTTCTAAAATATTTAATTTTTAAATAAATGATATTATAAAATTTAAATTTTGACCACGCCCAACAAAAATCGTCAAGTTTCCTTTTCTTTAAAATTTAACTTTTGCAATGTATATATAATTATAAACATAAGAAAAAAAAGTTAAGGATATGAAAACTTATATAATATTAAAATTTAGATTTAATTATCACACCATACTTAAATCTTAACATAATTTCACCCTAGAGAAGGGATAAATTTGAACAACTAATCCTTGACTGGTGAGAAATTGTAGAAAATTAAAATTTAAAAAATGAGAAAGCTTTAATCACGTACCTCTTTGTTTAGAATATTGATGCTATATGTAATGTACAATAATGGGTGATTTGGTTAGAAAGAGGCTTCAAAGTCTGCTACAAGAAACAATATCATTGATTTAGAACATTGAATATATGAAATAAAGAAACTAGGATTTGAGCAAAAATATGAAACCTTACCTCTTTATAATATTATCGCTAAGACTTCTGAATTATATATTTGTATGAGTTTATGATCCAAAGTACCGTATAAGTTGCTGCGGTGAAATGAAGAACAATTAGGACATGAACGTGTGAAGGATATCATGCAAAGGTAACCTTGTATTCGAACAAAAATGAAGACAGATCATCTTTTATTCTTTTCCAAAATGTTTGAAGAAATAGATAATGAAGGGTAAAATAAGATATGTTCGATAGCAAACATTTTCATCGTTTTTTACCATGAGATAAATTTATTTATATTATCAAGACTATCACAAATGTCTAAATAATACTTCATAAATCGATAATTATATTTATTCATAGCAAATAATATGTATTTCATAATACTTAACATTACATATGATGATAACTACTATATCATAAAATTTTGATAATTTGTTTTTATCACATTTCACTTACGAATAATTACACACCACACTACATATATGCACATAATTAAATATCATAGATAAGATATCATGTGAAACAATTATTCAATGTAAAAATTAAATCCAAAATATGACATATATACAAGAAATAAATTAATAAATTGTAGAATAAAATTAATTTCCCTTAACTCAATTTTTGTAAACTCTAAACAAAGAATGAGGAAAACTATACAAGGTAAGGTGATGAAATATAACCTAATTTATAAAAATAAGATTTAATTGGAATTGCTAAGTTTAATAGGATCTAGGTAGATGTAAAATTATATTTTATTTTGAAATTGAGCCTTGGACAGCTAACAAATTTTGAGTTGAATATGTTGTTGGTTGTAATGATGGAACGAAATGAATAATGTATGTGATGGAATGAGTCTTTATTTATTACAATCATTTTTCATAAATAATATCTTAACGATGGGATTTAAAAATAAAATATACTGTTTTTCAAAATATAAATACAGTTTTATTTATAATTAATATACTTAATTATTAATTAAAATTTATTAAGGATTATTTTAAACTTAATCACATATTTATAAAGTCATTAATTTTTTTTTGAAATATCTTTTAAAGTAACTAAGTTTTAAAAAAATAAATAGAAAATGATTATTAATATAGATATGATGTTATTATTATTGTATTTAGACATTTATAAATTATCTAATAATAAAAAGTGTTTCTAAAATATTTAATATTAAAAAAGATGATATTATAAAATTAAAATTTTGACCACGCCCAAAAAAACCTCAAGTTGTTGGGTACAAGAAAAAGACTTTCACAAGGTAGAGGTGAAGAACCATAGCCATTTGTTTGAGGGGAGGATGTTGGGTACAAGCAAAGTTCCACATAAGATAAAATAAGAGATGGACATGAGTTTATATACACATAAAATACCTTAAGAGACCATTTGGAATCATACCATAAACAAATCCGTGAGAGCTTGGTTCAGAGTGGACAACATCCCAAAGGAGATCTATATGTATACGTGTGTTGTCCTTCCTACACAAGTTTAACCAAGCCTTGAGCGGTGAGAAAAACAGTGTCATTGATTTGGAATATTGAATATCTGATCTAAAGAAATTTGCAACAAGGATTTTGAGCAAAAATATGAAACCTTACCTCTTTAAAATATTGTCGATCGATACAGAAGATTTGAATTATATATTTGTCAAGAATGGTGAGTTTCTGATCTGAATGTTGAGTACTATATGAGTTGCTAAGGTGAAATGAAGGACAATTATAGGACATGGACATGCAAATGAAGAAAAAATGAAGATAGATGGTCTTTTATTCTTTTAAAAAATGTTTCAGATTCTTTGAGTGCAAGGAAAGAAAATTAAATTGAAACTGTTAAAAAACAGAGATTCTCTGCAGACATTATTGAAAAATGAAAGGAAGAATTTGGCAATCCCTAGTTTGAAGTTATGCCTAAAGTGTTTGAAGTAACTTGTGTGATTCTTCACTTAATTTCTGGAAATGAAAGGCAACTTGGATTCTCGTAAAAATTCCTTAACTTGTAACCACTCAGAACAAAGGTGAGAATAACGATGGCAGAATAAAAAATGAAAATTCAGAAACATGGAAAAAGTTTACAGAGTTAAGTCAATTCAAGAATTGACCTCGTTTAATGTTTCATGAATTAAACTGTTTCTAGTTTCAAGCAAATACATAAAAGATAAAGGATATTGGATAACTTTTTATACTCTAAATCCTCTTCAATGATCTGTCTTAATTCCTTGCATTTACTTACTTTTAGACAATTCAACTTCCAATTTTTCACATTCTTCTATTGTTAATGAGTTGAGATGTTGGAGGGTAAATGAGTTGTTGGTAGCCATCCAAATATGACTCATTTCAGGTAGATTTTTTAACCACAAGATTCTAACTTTAAACTGACTTGTGCTTCCATCATCCAATCTCCATTGTTGGCAATATTGCTCATGCATAGAGTTTGTTGGGTGGGAAAATGGTTCTGAATATTCACTATGTCTCCAACAAAAGGTGTTACGAATATATCTTGCAACGAGTCACATTTCCAGATCCTTACAGATTTCAAACTTGAGAACATTGAAAGATCACATTGAAAAATATTTTACAGTATGATTTTTACCTAAAAACGAAGTAGGTATTTCTGCATAACATGTGGGTTTCCATATGGTTTTCTTTAATTCTCTCAGCTAAAATTTTATTGAATTTGCAAAACAAAATAACATGCTTAAGAAATGTAATATTGGAAACGTACCTGACCTACTGTTCACAATAGATACTGATGGAATTGAAATGCTTTTAGGAGAAACTTTGACTTGGTTAGATTCAAAATGTCGATCCTCGTCTTCCTCAACAATTTCATTTGTTTCTTCATGGTGTGCTGGTGGAAGAACATCCTCAATTATTTGTTCTAGCATATTGCAACTTCTAATCTCAAGTCTTTTCAATTGAGATAGGTCTCGTGTAATACTGGCTGAGAATACATGTTTTAATTCGTCATATTTATACAACTTCACTTGTTGAAGATTCTGGAAAATTTTGGATTGCATAGAATGCTCAATCGTGAATTGATCTTCACTTGTTGAACAACTTTATGACATAGTTTAAGGAAGTTCTTTGTCTTAAGAGATGGAGTTCCATCTTTGGTCCTTTGTCTTCCTAGTTCCTCAATATTCTGTGCATCACAAATGAAAAAGAAATGTTCATGTATCTTAAAGTTATAGCGTGGAAAAGTAGTTGTTTCATAATAAACATAATGTGTTGGTACAATAATAGTTTGAGCAAATTTAGTGGTTATCATTGTTTCTCTGGTATGGAAAACCAATATCATTTGTTGATTCTTCGTGTACCATTTTTTATTTGAAATATTGAATAAGCATAACAAGAATTAGTGTTTACACCAGGAAATCTGTTTACAACAATCCTAGTAATTTTTAAATTTAAAAGCAAATGTGTTTTATGCGAGGGAGTTACCATACAAGATTGAGAAGGAGTTCTCACCTCAAACAAAAGTTGGTATTACAAGTTTCTCTTATGTTGGAATTTTTCCAATACTGTTTGCCTACATTTCATTACCACTCTTCACAATGCCAAAAGTTATCTTGATTGATTAGCAAGCTAAGTTTCATTACAGGTATTTCATTTTCTTCCTTCTCTGTATTTAGTTTACTAATATATCATCTTTCAAAAGATTAAAATAAAATATATAAATACCTCACTCATGTTTGGAGAAGAAATGACGGGCAAATTTACTTCAATCATTTCACTTTTTTTGTCTATTTTTTGAAACTCTTGTGTTTTAACTTCAAATCATGCTTGAGTTGAGACCATTCTTGTCGATCAATATGGTCGATCACTTTAGCCAATCATCTTGACCAATCACATTGGCCGATCATCCTGATTGATTATTCTTGTTGATCTTGATCACTCTCATCGATCAACTTGATTGAGTGGCAGACGAACCGATTGCAGAATTAAAATTAGACTAACACTTAGTCAATGATAATCACGAATCAACCAATACTAATGCTAATTAAGGTCTAAGGTATGATTGTTTAGACACATGTATTATATAGCATTTAATATTCTCCCGATCGATCAGTTAGTGACTTTAGCATTATAATACCTTGTGCAGGTACCATCCAAGCAGTTTTGGAGCTAGGGAAGACCTTGAAGACCGAATGGAGAAAAAAATGGAAACGATACAAGCAATTGAAAGTACTAAACCGGCCCTATCGAAATAGTTGTTATAATTGAATACTGCAAAACATAATAATGATGAAATCTTGTACAAATATTGATTTATTGTACTTCTTAAATATTCAGAAACTTAAACAACTTCTCGTCGCAAATAAAAGTACATTCTGAAACTATAACACCCATTCTTAAAAGAATTGCATATAATGCCAAATATAATTCAAAGGAGTAACATAAAACAGATAAAACTAAAGTGTTTTGGCTAGAAATCTCAAATCACAGAAAGTCGAAACATTTTGCTTGGGCATCAAGAAAGTCATTAAGACTCCTAAGTTCTTTCTTTATGTTGTCTAGTTCCCAAGTTAAATGATCATGTCTCTTAAGAAGCTCATTGATTCGCACCTTTGCATGGTCCAACTTAGGATCCCTTCCCAAAACACGTTGACGCATTTCATCAACCCAAGACCTCTCAAATCCAAGTTGAACAGCTTCATCACACAGTTTAAGGAACTCCTTTTCTCTCTCACGATTAATACTACCAACACTTTCACTTCGAAGGAACAACAACATATCTGCCAATGTTTTCAACATCCAAGCTCGAAAGCGATCAGTGAACTTCTCACAAGCATTCCAAAGATGAGGGTATGCTTCTATCGCCTCCACTAGCAAAGAAATTTGTGAATCATTGAGATCAACAAAGTGCTTATACTTTTCCAATCTTGTACGAGTATCTGTAGAAGTTGTAAAAAGTTTGAGGAGTAGGTGACATATATATATAAGATGGAGAGGAGACAAGAAAAGAGCTATAACCTGGAGTAACCACAACGTCATTATTGGAAACAATTCCTATTCCCTCTGTTTTATCCAACAAGTTCAACCCTTCTTGGATTTTGATATTTTGATATGGTGCTATTTCTGTCTTGTCTTCATTCATCTCACTATCTTGTTTAACAACCTGGGAATCTTGTATAAGTATATTTGCACCGCTTGACTTGTGAATAGTAACACCACTAACCAAGCTAATGTTATCTCCACCAATTGGCAAGGTTTTAATTGTAGCTCCCTCTGTTGCAGCTCCACCTCTGCTCCTTTCTCTTCCTATTTCCTCAATATTCTATTCATCACCAATGGAAAAGTAATGTTTGTGTATATTTAAAGTTATAACTTTTAAAAACATTTGTTTCATAATGTATATCATGTGTTGGTACCACAATTATTTGACCAATTTTAACGGTTACCATATTTACAAGTAAAAGTATTTTATGCAAAGGAGTTACCATACAAGTTTGAGACGAACTTCTTACCTCTGAAACAGAAGTTGGTATTGCAGGTTTATCTGATGTCGTAGTTTTTCCCAAGTTGTCTGTCTCTATTTCATCAGTACGCTTTTCAACGCCAAAAGTTATGTTGATTGATTAGTAAGTAAAGTTTGGTTGTGGTTGTTTTAATTTCTTCCATCATGTAGTTGAATAATGTATCATTTTCAGAAGATTAAAAGAAAATATGCAAATACCTCATTCATGTTTGGAGATGAAATGTCTGGAAAGTTTTGCTCCATAGCTTCTGGGTCTGATGTCATTTCACTTTTTCTGTCTATTTTTTGGAACTCTTCTATTTGAGATATAGATGGATCTTCACGGTTCATTTGGAGGGGAGAAGTGTTTTTTGGCGTAGGATCCAAATCCTGCCGAAAACAATTGATCGTAAAAAGTTAGGACTACTTTTTGTGATTGATAGCCTCCAGACTAATTTATTTCCTTGAGTTGTTGTAGTATATAAATCAACCATTCTTTTTTTGTAAATTTTTTAAAAAAATGAGAATATTTAGTTTGTGTAACGTTACTTTCCTGGGAATATGTTTCACGATTAGATTTTCCATCCACCTCTGCATTTATTGAAGTTGCAGGAGTCACTTCCTTTGAACGATGATCTTTGAACTCCAAAACTGGAGTTCAAGCATATAGTTAAGGACTTCGTTTAACAATGAAACAAAGCAAACACAGAAATCAACGCACTCTCAACATTCCATGAATGATCATTATATCGTCACAACTAAAAATAATTAAATGGAAAAGAAAATAACATGCGGACAATTATAAATACAAGTGATTATTTGTACAAATGTTTGGTTCAAAATTTGAATGAAACATGTAATTTGTTCATATTTTCTTTAGGTGGAAGAAAGAAACATAAATCATTTGGTTATTAAGGGTAGTTATTTGAAATGTAGTTGTGCTCTAATTCTATAAGGAAATAAAGATGTTGGCTGAAGATTTCAGATTTCACAGCTACATTGAACACATTTAGCGAAATCACCATGAGTCGTTTATATATAAAGCTTCCATCGTAATATGTAATGTTTGCAACAACATGTCCATTCATAGTATTTACCTTCCAAAAGATGATTTTGTTCGAGCTCATGAGGTGGAGTTGTTGAAGTCAAAGAGAGTTTTGGACAATTGCGGATAATGCGATGCTTCACATTTAAAAATATACTCTCTTGTTGAAAATTTAAAAGATGCATAAATATTATAACTTTCAGTCGTGGAAGTTCAACTTTGGTCTTTCCTGTCTCATCGTATTCGCATGCAATAAAGTCTTGTAGTTCAGTGGCTTCCTTTATTATTAGAATCTTCAAGTTGGAAAGATCATTGGATGCAAATACAGAGGTGAAACATTTCATCTTATGGCATTCTTCAATAAACAATGATTCTAGTTTGGGGAAGCATAGTTGTGGAGAAAGGATATTGGACAACCTTTTATCCTCCAAATCCTCTTCAATTATCTGTCTTAATTCCTTGCATTCACTTACTTCCAGATAATTTAACTCTGGTAGGCATCTCAACACTGACTGAGGAAATATTACTTCTAATTTTTCACACCCTTTTACTGTTAACGAGTTGAGATGCTGGAGAGTAAATGAGTTATTGGTAGTCACCCAAATACGAGTCATTTTAGGTAGACGAATCAACTCCAAATATTCTAACTTTAAACTGACTTGTTGTCCCATCACCCATTCTCCATTCTTGGCATTTCTCATGCTTAGAGTTTGATGAGTGGGAAAGTGGTTCTGAATATTCACTATGCCCCCAACAAAAGGCATTACGAATATATCTTGCAATGAGTCACATTTCCAAATATTTACCCTTTTCAAACTTGAGAACATTGAAAGATGACTTTTAAATTCATGTTCATCTTCAACCATGTTTTCCTTTTTATTTCTTTTGACTCTTGCAGGAGTTACTATATGTTTCAAACCATCACAGAATGATATCCTCAATTCTTCTAATGAAGTCAAGGTCTTAGCTACAGATGTCGTAAACAATGACTCCAACATTGGACATGAATCTATCTTAAGATATGTCAGGCTAGATAGAGAAAACGATCCTGAAAATCAATTATAAATAAAAATGTTAATAAATTAAGAATCCATTCTTATTTTCAATACATTGATTTCGATGAACTACAACCACAGACTCAAACATCCAATAATCAACTCATAATGATGAAAAATAATTATCCCATACAATTTTATTATCTCACTTCACATTTTCATCATCCTATTACTTTTAATAATTTTATATTTAATTACTTTTTTAATCTCTATATTTACACCAACTTCGTCTTAATTTTAGTTCCTATCTCTAAAATTGTATCATTTTTCATATGTAAAATTGTATCTTTTTTCAGATGTAAAGATACTATTTGTGATTTATTTTATTCGTAAGATTATATATATATTATGTTGTTATATTAGATTATATTATGTCTTATTTCTGGAGTTTAATGGAAAGAATCACTTCAAAAAGATTAAACGATCTCAAAAGTTAAATTTAGTCATTATATATATGTTATTTCTGGAGTTTAATAGAAAGAATGACTTCAAAAAATTAAACGGTTTCAAAAGTTGAATTTAGTGATTTCTTTTTCATGTTTTTATTATATTTGTATTCTGTTTTAACAAAAAGTTTCTCCTCTCCATGTAGGAATTTTTTCACTTAATAACTAGAGTAAACTATTTAATGTTAACTATACTTTTTTAATAAATTATACTTATATTTTTATTTTTCAAAATAATAATACATATTTATATTTGTGATATATATTTACATTTATGTGATTTATGTGATATATATTATAAAAATAAAATGATCATAAAAAATAATTTTTTATATTTTAAAAGAAAAATTTAAAGTAAAGAAAAGAAAAAATAATATTAAATGAGTTTAAAAACTTTATAAATGTCAAACTATATTTTTTTATATATAATAATATACGTTTTCTAGATTCTACATAAACCTTTCATTTATTAAGGAAAAAAAAGTTTTTTACACCACAATTCTATATAACATACATTCTACATATTTATTTTTTAATTACACTTTATATTTTAATAAAATATTAATTTATTTGAGTTTTGAGTGAGAGTGTAAAGAATATGGATGTCAGCATATTAATACTCTTAAAAATATTATATTGTCAGTTTTTTAAAATATCATAGTTATATATCTAATAATGAGATTATTGCAATTATGAAAAAAATATAAGAAAAAAATATAATTTAAGAATAAGAGGAATAATAATTATTGTGAACGGTTTTTGGAAATAATAATTAGTTGCTTTTTCATTTTTCTTACAGTTAAATAAACTTTTATCCTTTTATTGACTTCAAACTGTTGAATACTAAAACATCCGCGAATCTATAATTTTGTAGTTTTTTGAAAATATACACCTTAATAAAAATATTTTACAATATGATTTTTTCCTAAAAACGAATTAGATATTTATGCATAAGGTGTGGGTTTCCATATGGATTTATTTAATTATCTTGAGCATAAATTTAATTGAATTTGAAAAACAAAATAAGATGCTTATAATGTAATATGGGAAACGTACCTGAGCTATTGCTCACAATTTCGTTTGTTTCTTCGCAGTGTGCAGGTGGAAGAACTTCCTCAATTATTTGTTCTAGCGTATAGCAATTTTGAATAGTAAGTGTTTTCAATTGAGTTAAGCCTCTTCTGATATTAACTGAGAATACATGTTTTAATTCTTTACATCTATGTATCTCCACTTCTTGAAGATTTTGAAAAATTTTGGATTGTATCGAATGCCCATTTGTGAATTGATCTTCACTTTTCTCTGATTTTTCGAAAGACCCATTGACAGGTGTTGCAAATATATCTTGCATCGAGTCACAATTACAAATATATATACTTTTCAAATTTGAGAACATTGAAAGATCACTTTCAAATTCATGCTCATCTTCAACCATGTTTTTCTTTCTTTTCACTCTTTCAGAAGTTACTATATGCTTCAAACCATCACAGTTATATATTTTCAATTCTTCCAATGAAGTCAAGGTCTTAGCCACAGATGTTGTAAACAATGACTCCAACATTGAACATGAAAATATTTTAAGAAATTCAAGATTAAACAGAGAAAACGATCCTGAAAAACATTTATAAATAACAAAAATATTAGTTTTTCCTTTCTTATTTTCAATACATTGATCTCCACCAACTAATATCACAAATCCAAACATCAAATAATCAGCTCATAATAACGATAAAACCACTGCACATTTTCACCATCCTTTTTTCTTTTAACAATTTCATATTTAATTACTTTTTTAATCTCTATTTACAATAATTCCATCTTAATTTCCTATATTCTAATATAGTATATTTTTTAATCTGTAAAGATACCATTTGTATTTTATTTTACTCATCAAGGTAATATATATAAACTGAAAGATATGTTCTTAAATAGATAGATTAAAAGAGAAAATTTTCTAACCAAAGCGATCGATTGAGTAAATAGTTTATAATTTTATATGAAAAATTAATATTTAAAATTCGAATTCAAATATATTTCCCTTTTCTCTTACTACGTGACAAATATCATATATAATGTTTTAACAATTAATTTTCTTATATTTTTCATATACGACAATGTATTCATAATATTAATGGAAGAAAACCCAAAACTTATCCCACAAATTTATCTAAACCACTACATTAAAATATAACTGTAAGGTAAGAAACATACTTATTCGATAAATTTCAAACAAAAATCTAAATTGAATTCTTAAGGAATGGAGCCAGTTTTAATTGGTTAATAGATTCAGGGAATTAATTGATAAAATTAAATTATAAATAGCTATTACCAAAACTTTTATTGAATTTGAAGAAAAGAATAAGATTCTTAAGAGATATGTAATATGGAAAAGGTACCTGAGGATGTACTCTGCACATCTTCTTCTACAATTTCATTTGTTTCTTCGCAGTGTGCTGGTGGAAGAACTTCCTCAATTATTTGTTCTAACATATCGCAATTTCCAATTTTAAGTATTTTCAACTGAGTTAGGCCTCCTGTGATATTGGCTGAGAATACATGTTTTAATTCTCCACATCTATATATTTCCAGTTGTTGAAGATTCTGGAAAATTTTGAATTGCATAATTGTAAATTGATCATTTTCCTTTGTTTTGTCAATTGTGAAGAGACATGTTAATTGTTCGCAATCTGCTATATATAATTTCTCTAATTTTTCAAAAGACCCATTGGCAGGTAGACAACCATGCCATAAAGTTTTTAGATGATTCATGTCTATGATCTCCATATAACGTAACTTGGAGAAAATATTTCCCATCTTACTCAAATAATTGCTAGTGTCAACCAAACACTCTATTTCTTCACACTCACGTATCTTGAGTTCTTCCAACTCATTCATACCTTCTTCACTTTTAAATATATCAGGCATCATATTTTTTGCACCTCCCTCAATATTTGCTACAAATAGCTCTTTTGCTTTTTTGGCCAAACCTTTAATAACCTCATTTGATATGTCAAAATAATTAATTCCTAAAGTTCTCTCACAAGAGAAAAACTCTTGAAATATATAAGTATAAACATTATATATAATTCCATACCTTTGCAGCTTTTGGGGGACACTAAATGAGTTAGAGAATTTAACACTTTCTTCCTTTGGATGACCCCAGTAGTCTTTAAAAATATACAATTCTTCTAAAAATGGGATTCTTTTGATCTCTTCAAAAATATTGCTTTCAATGTGACAACGGTTAAACTCTAACAACTTCAAGTTTGTAAGTGTTGTGAGTGCAACATCAGTTTGCAAGTCAAGGAACGAAGGAAATGAACAACTATGAAACGAAAGACTTTGCAGTTTCTTCATATCTCTCAAAAATGAAATGTCTCTCAATTCCCAGGATTGAAGGACTAGACAACGGAGATTGGTTAATGTTTTGAAAGAGGTTGTTGACAACTGCAAATTATAGTTGTTTTTATTGGTAATAATCAAAACTCTAAGTTTTCCCATTCTTTCAAAAATTCCATCAGATACTTCTGATTTTGTTTGTATAGTTAAAAATTCAAGATTGGAACAATCCACATCATCTGGAAATTTCACACACCATAGATATCTTATCGAACCTTGCTCCAAACTTACATCCTTTTCCACTTCACACTTGATGATCTTATTTTCATTCTTTGCTATCCCATGGGCTACATCACGAACCAAGTCATGCATTTTGACATGTTTATCATCCGCCTCCAACAATAAACAAGAACTTACAAGCTTGATTTTGGGTTCAGTCAGTTCAATCCTTGCCGCTTCATATGTTTCAACTTCTCTAGCCACACCTAACCCTATTGCACATCTTATTAAACATTCCACTGGAATCTCATAATCTTCGGGGAATACAGAACACAATAGAAAAAGTGATCTAGCTTCTTCAGTATCTAGATTATCGTAGCTCAACTTTAGACACATATAGGGATCTTGCAAACCCCTACTGATATTGATCGATTTAGAACTTTTCAATTTATTCAACGCATTACGCCATATCGCCTCTTGTTTTCCCTTCAAGCTACTAGCAACAGCTACAATGGCAACAGGCAATCCTTTACATTCATTTGATATTGATTTTGCCAAATGCTTTATGTTTTCAGGAGTGTCTTTCGACATAAGTGCTTTCTCTTGGAAGAGAGTCCATGCTTCTTCATCAGTTAAGATGGGTAGATAAATTATTTTTTGACAATCCATTGAAACACAAACTTCTTCAGATCGAGTGGTAATGAGAATCTTGCGGCCTTTATGGTATTCAGAGAGGGGAATCCCTATGCGACCAAAATCAAGTTTTTCCCACACATCATCTAGAATCATAAGAATTTTATTTTCCTTGGTTAATCTCATGCACAAGTGTTTGGCTCTTTCTATTTCTTGGCTTCCTGGAAGTGGAAACTCTAATGAACTTGCAATTTTTTCTTGAATCCTTGAAACTTCTACTGTACTAGACACAGGAACAAAAATAACTGTGTCAAAAAGGTGCTCAGCTTGTGCTATCTTCTTAACTTCCATTGCTAATGTGGTTTTACCACAGCCCCCCATCCCGTATAACCCAATCATTGTAACCCCATCATCTTTCAGTGCTTTCATAAGTTGATCAGAAGCATATTTTCTACTATCAAAATTCATAGATTTTTCTGTGAGAATATCATCAATGTTTGAAGGAATTGAGGCATTGCGTTCAAGTTGTATATATTGTTTACCTTCTTGAATGATCTTTTGATGGTCTGCTTTTTTAATTGCCAACTTTTTTCCTAAACGGTATCGCCAAATCCAATTTGGACAGTATCCAAAAAAACAACTCTTTTTGGCATTTGTCTCTTTAAGCAAACCATTCACATATTCTGAAGCAATGTTTGCATTCTTCAACCATTTATCAATAACATCAGCAGTCTTTAAAGTTTGCCTTCGAGCATGTTTGACACGATCATCTACACTCTTTATCGTTTCGACCAAGTTGTCTTCTTCTTTTTGAAGCTCTTTAGCAAAACTATTAAAGCAAAAGGAGTATTGTAATTGATCAATAGCCCCACACGCCACATCTTTTAAAACTCCAGACAAAAATCCATTCAGAATGTCCATCTATTCAGTTTACTGGATTAAGCTTAAATAACCTGATATACAAATATAAGATCAAATAAACATAATGAGTTTTGTACCCAATTAAGAACCAACTCAATAAGTACAAATTTTTATTAGTAAAAGAACAGGCTAATTTCACAAAATGATACGTAAAACTTACCAATATAATTATCAATATAAGCATCATTTCATAATTTTAAAGAACAATTTTTTCAAAACAACAAAGTTTAAGTTAAATGAAAAATAAATATTTTAATATAAAAATAGTTATGACTTTTCTAATTTTTTTTTTTTATTTTTTGAAGCAATTCTTTGAAGACTATACAAGTTAAGGTAATGAAATATAACCTAATTCAATAAAATAAGATTTGTATAACCTAAAGGGAAATAATTAGATGTAAATAGTCAGATTTTATGTGGAAATTGAGGCTAGGATGGCTAACAAACTTTGAGTTGAATATGTTGTTGGTTTTAATTATTGAACCAAACCTATCTTGACAAATACTGTATGTGATGGAATGAGTCTTTATTTATTACAATCTTTTTCATAAATAATATCTTAACGATAGGATAAAAAAATAAAATATATTATTTATCAAAATATAAATACAGTTTATTCATATCCTCAATTATTGATTAAAAATTATTACATATTAATTTAAACTTAATGACACATTTATATTATTATAATGGAGTTTGAAGAATGAAAGGAAGAGTTTGGTAATCCCTTAAGTTTTATATTAATAATAGCAGCAACACTATTGCTCTCTCAGTTGCATGCAGGCAATTCACAAACTCTTTCGGTTGGAGAGTGTCGTCCAAACTTTTACATGATAATCACAATTACATAAGCAAAACCCTAGATAAATAAATGGATGATAATGTTACGGAAATGGAGAAAGTGAAGAATTAAATAATTCATTACATGTTACGTTGACGTGAATTATCGACAGTCATGTTAAAGAAAACAATAATGTCGTTGATTTTGAAAAAATAAATCATGAATTTTGAAAAAATAGATTATCTGGTTGAAGAAGAAGAAAGACATGTTAGATAGGTATAAAAATGTGTTGGGTACGAAGATATTGTAGTTTATTCTATATATTATACAGAATATCTGGTTTATTCATATAAAAAGATAAGTAATTTTCTAGTACCAATACAATACATATATGATATACTTAGTGATTGGATTCTCCACATGAAAATCCATCCTAAAAAGATAGCAAATATTTTCATCGTTTTTTACCATGACATTCATTTATTAATATTATCAAGACTATCACAAATGTCTAAATAATACTTCATAACTCAATAATTATATTTATTGATAACAGATAATATGTAGTTCATAATGCTTAACATTACATATTAACGATAACTACTATGTCATAACATTTTGATCATTTGTTTTATCACATTTCACTTACAAATAATTACACACCACAATACATATATATGCACATAATTAAATATCATAGATAAGATATGATGAAAAAAGTATTACTTAAGCAAGAATGACTTGTTTGAGTGAAAATTTAATAAACCAAAAGTCATTAAACTCAATATAACTAAAATAACAACATATTTAATCTCAAACTTTACTATATCATTTTGACTCATATTCAAACTTGTTTTGAACTAAAAGTATCTCTTAAGCTTCACCAAATTATCAATTCTAATGTGTCATGTGAAACAATTATTCAATGTAAAAATTAAATCCAAAATATTACATATATACAACAAATAAATTAATAAATTGTAAAATAAAACTAATTTCCCTTAAGTGAATTTTTGTAAACTCTAAACAAAGAATGAGGAAAACTATAGAAGTTAGGGTAATGAAATACAACCTAATTTATAAAAATAAGATTTATATGGAATTGCTAAGTTTAATAGAATCCAGTTAGATGTAAAAATTATATTTTATGTGGAAATTGAGCCTTGGACAGCTAAAAAATTGTGAGTTGAATATGTTGTTGGTTTTAATGATGGAACGAGACCTATTTTGATAAATACTATATGTGATGGAATGAGTCTTTATTATAATCCTTTTTTTATAAACAATAATCATAACGATGAGATTAAAAAAATAAAATATATTGTTTTTCAAAATATAAATACAATTTATTTATAATTAAATGGATTATTTTAAACTTAATCACATATATTTATATTCATTTATTATTTTTAAGTTTAATTATATATAATATCTATTAAATAAAAATATAAAGTTAAGGAACTAAGGTCATCTAATTGACTATGATAAAAACATAATATTTTCCATTTAAGATTTGAATTCTCATTATATATTTAAATCTTAACATAATTTGACTTTACAAAATGGATAAATTTGGGTAACGAAGCCTTGAGCGGTGAGAAATGATGGAAGATTAAAACCAAATAGGAAATTAAAAAAAAAAATATGAGAAAGCTTAATCAGCAACCTCTTTGTTTAGAATATTGATGCTATGTAAGGACAATAATGGGTGACTGATCAGAAGGAGACTTCAAAGTCTGCTACAGAAGATTGAATATATGATCTAAAGAAATTTGCAACAAGAATTTTGAGCAAAAATATGAAACCTTACCTCTTTAAAATATTGTCGATCCAGAAGATTTGAATTATATATTTGTCAAGATTGATGAGCTTATGATCCGAATGTTGAAATGAAGAACACTTATAGGACATGAACATGGAAATGAAGAAAAAATGAAGATAGATGGTCTTTTATTCTTTTCCAAAATGTTTCAGATTCTTTGAGTGCAAGGAAAGAAAAATCAATTATTGAAGTATTAAAATTGAAACGGTTAAAAAGCAGAGATTCTCTGCAGACATTATTGAAGAATGAAAGGAAGAATTTGGTAATCCCCTGTTTGAAGTTATGCCTAAAGTGTTTGAATAATTTGTGTGATTTTTATTGGAATAAATTGAAGTAATTTGACGGTATATAAAAAGATTAAGTGGGTTGGTTATATGAGAAGTATTGGAGATGCTTTTAAGAAAAAAATGTAGATAATCCATTTTATGGCATTCTTGTCGGTATTGCTCTGTTATACTGTTTTAGTTTCAAGAAAATAGATAAAAGATAAAGGGGAAAATATCAGTTTGTGCTTATTTGTATCATGTCAAGAGTAATAATTTCGTTTTAGAAACATTAATTAATAAAAAATCTAAATTTGGCCTTATTTTTTTGTTGTTTCTTCTCCCTATGTTTTTTATGATTCGAAAATTTTGTAGAGCTAATGCACTGATTTGATGATCCGGTAAACTTTTTAATAGTGAAAGAAGGTGTGGGCTAGTTTATGAAAGGATCTTTTGTTTTTGAGATTTTGTGTTTCTGGTATTAAATTATTAATAGGCAGCGTGGACAATCTAACGTCGATCATGACACGAAGCTCTAAATACTACTAGAGACCGACTTTTCCAATTATAGATTTTTGTAGTAAATACTTCTAAAATATTTAATTTTCAAATAAATGATATTATAAAATTTAAATTTTGACCACGCCCAACAAAAATCGTCAAGTTTCCTTTTCTTTAAAATTTAACTTTTACAATGTATATATAATTATAAACATAAGAAAAAAAGTTAAGATATGTAAACATATATAATATTAAAATTTAGATTTAATTTTCATAACATACTTAAATCTTAACATAGTTTCACTCTAGAGAAGGCATAAATTTGAGCAAGTAATCACGGGTGAGAAATTATGGAAAATTAAAATTTAAGAAATGAGAAAGCTTTAATCACTTACTTACCTCTTTGTTTAGAATATTGATGCTATATGTAATGTACAATAATGAGTGATTTGGTTAGAAAGAGGCTTCAAAGTCTGCTACAAGAAACAGTATCATTGATTTAGAACATTGAATATATGAAATAAAGAAACTAGGTTTTGAGCAAAAATATGAAACCTTATGTCTTTAAAATATTGTCGCCAAGACTTCTGAATTATATATTTATATGATTTTATGATCCAAATGTTGAGTACAGTTGCTGCGGTGAAATGAAGAACAATTAGGACATGAACATGAGAAGGATATCATGCAAAAATAACCTTGTATTCGAACAAAAATGTTTCAGATTCTTTGATTTCAAGGAAAGAAAATTAAATTGAAAAAAAAAAATCAAATTGATGTATTAAAAATGAAACAATTGATTAATGTTGAGTTTGGTGAAGATATTATTAATCAGGGAAGTGTTAATCAAGAGACAAAAGTGATTAAAAAAAATCAGAGATTCTCTATAGACATTATTGCAATCGAGCTTGAACAACAAAAGGAAGAGTTTGGTAATCCCTTGTTTGAAGTTATCTCTAAAGTGTTTGCAATAATTTGTAACCATTTCAAAGTTTAAACTTTGAAAGGGAAAATTAAACCAAAATGGCTTAGTTTATGAATAAAAAGTATAATTAATCTATTTTTAAACTTAATGACATATTTATAAAGTCATTACTTTCATTTATAAACTTATAGTTTTTTAATGTATCAATATTTTGTACAAGTATTCTGTTACTTTCTTGCTTGACGAGAAAAATATAGTTTTAGATTTCATTATCCACGTTAGTTTTTAAAGAAAATATCTATTCAATTAAAAATAATAAATATATTTTTCAATTTCAATGTAGTAGTATTTAATATGCTACTAAATAATTTTTAAGTTTAATTATATATAATATCTATTAAATAAAAATATAAAGGTAATGAACTAATGCATTGGTTGAGTTTTTCATCCAGTAGACTATAATAAAAACATAATATTTTCCATTTATTGATTGCATTGTTTAGAATATTGATGTGTGACTTGGTCAGAAAGAGATTTCAAAGTCTGCTACAAGAATATCTGATCTAAAGAAATTTGCAACAAGGATTTTGAGCAAAAATATGAAACCTTACCTCTTTAAAATATTGTCGCTACAGAAGATTCAAGAACTTCTGAATTATATATTTGTGAAGATTGGTGAGTTTATGATCCGAATGTTGAGTACTATATGAGTTGCTATGGTGAAATGAAGAACAATTATAGGACACGGACATGCAAATGAAGAAAAAATGAAGATAGATGGTCTTTTATTCTTTTCCAAAATGTTTCATATTCTTTGAGTGCAAGGAAAGAAAAATCAATTATTGAAGTATTAAAATTGAAACTGTTAAAAAGCAGAGATTCTATGTAGACATTATTGAAGAATGAAAGGAAGAATTTGGCAATCCCTAGTTTGAAGTTATGCCTAAAGTGTTTGCAATAACTTATGTGATTCTTCATTAATTTCTGGAAATTGTTGAGCATCCACGAATTTTGCAAATGAAAGGCAACTTGGATTCTCAGAAAAGTTCCTTCACTTGTAACCATGGAAGAACAAAGGTCACAATAAATGAAAATGTCTAAGTTTATCCAAGCAAGGTATCTTAAAGGCACACAAACCGAAAATATTTTTACGGTGTTAAACTAAATGTTTACACATTAATTATCATCTTTATAATTGATTATCCATAGTAAATTTTGATAGCTACTACTTTTCATTTATCATGGAAGCAAGATAAACAAGATAACTTCTCGTAAGGTCTCAAAATTGTTTCTTCACAATGGTTACGCTTAGTTTATTATGTTATAATAAGATACTATATAATAACTTCATGCTGATTATTGCACTTATAAATAATCTCGTACCAAGTACTCTTAACTTATTTTCAGTTTGAAATGATTTATTTGTTAAGACAAAATTGTCTATAAAATTTATATGTTTAAACACTATTATATATGTTTTGAAGTTTAACCAAATAATATTAAACGAAATGAAAATATGAAGATGATATATCTATAATAGAATAAGCAAAAACCTAAGTTTAAGATCAAAATCCACAGTCATCTAGCAACATAGGAAAATCTTAGGAAAATTCTTAGGCATATATGCATCATAGAACAACCTAAGTTAACACATCAAGATGACTAAACAACTCTCAAGTTAAAACATCTATGAGAGTTATGCTAAACGCGTCAAAAAATGCTCAGTTTCTTTGTCAAAAAGATGCTCAGTTTCTGCTTTCTTTTTAACTTCCATTGCTGGTTTTACCACAACCCCCCATCCCGTATAACCCAATCATCTCTCAGTGCTTCCATTAGTTGATTAGAAGCATGTTTTCTACTTTCAAAATTCAAACATTCTTCTGTGAGATATGAAAAGTGTTTGAAGAAAGACTAGCAATGCGGTCCAGGTGCATACTTTCTGTTTCAGTAGGGGTGTGAAGACCGAGATACGAACCTAACAAATCTGGACTGCTTCCTCCTGTCAAAGCTATTACGATGCTCTTTCTCTCTCTATATTCCGCTCTCTAAAGGAAGATGGGCTGGGTACCTGCAAAGGCACTCCGACGCTCAAGTCAAGAAAGGAATGTGTGATGGATCAGAAGAAGAATAATCTCTCTCTTAATTTTCTTTAGGGAAAAACGTACCTTTTTTCTCGTGTGCTTTGCATATTTAAAACAGTATAATAAACCGTTTACCTGAAAATCCGGTCACTTACTGAAGTTGACTATTTGGAAGTTACAACTGCTAGGTCGTGTTTGATACTGAGTCAATTACTTCCGTGATTCGTGGCGTTAGCTAATATTCGTAACTGCTTATTCTTAACTGCTAAACCATATACTGCGATATCGCGTTCTGTATGTCGATCGTCCTGTGTATCGACACAAATAGACGACTTGTCGCGCGAACGCTATATGTCGCGACATCACTGTTTGGTTGTCAATCACCAAGTGGTCGACATCAACATGTAATCGTGTGACATTACGACCGTGAGAAGGCTCTGCATTGCATATCCTTATTATTAGGTTTAACTATCGCCTGGGTTACCGGTCGACCGTTGGTGGATCCGGTATCCTATAGTACACTTTCAAATCAATTTGGACAGTATCCAAAACAACAACTATTTTTTCTTCTTGCTTCTTTCAACAACTGATTCACATTTTGTATGTCAATGTTAGAATCTTGTAGCCACTTCTCGACAACTTCACTGGTCTTTCTCGTTTGTTTATGGGTCTGTACAACAAATTTTTGGACACTTGCTCTTGTGGCAACAAAATTTCCCTCTTCTTTCTCGAGCTCTTCAATGAAATTGTTAAAACAACAAGGATAACGTAATTGATTTAACCCTCCACACACTAAATCTCTTGAAATAGAAGATGCAAAACCATATAGACATTCCATCAATTTCTTCTACTAAATGCAACTTTCTTTATCCTGAACAAGAGAAATGAACATATTATAAAAAATTATTTAGATATAATAGGAAAAAAAAACTTAAAGATCATTCATTATGCTTACAACTTTTCAATGTCCATAACTGGCTTTTATGGTAAAATCACAATAACAGAGTTATTAGTAGTTATAAGTTCTACATTTTTATACTAAAAATATTAAATTATTGGATACACGATGGAAAGAATACAATTAAAAATAATCTAACTTTTAATCATTATTTTAATTTTACGTACTATATGATTTCTATAATTTTGTTAAATATTTTTTTTAGAAAACATTTTTTTTTTAGTTTCGTCATCCCTCTACCCAAAAATATATTGAAACACAACCATATCTAGCCTCTCTAGGAGAATAAGTTCAATCAACTTCTCTGAGAAAATGAATTATCAAAGCAGAAAAAAGGTATATACAAAATGTGACAGTTTTATACAAAATATTTTAAAATAGTTATTACTTTTAAAAATCAATTCACAAATATATTTTTAAAAAAATCAGTTAATAGTTATATTATAACAGATAAAATGAGAATAAAAATTGTGTATACAAAAAAAATATCCTCGTTATATATATATGTGTGTAGATAAGTTAATATATAACAGAAAAATATGGGAATAATAAAAAGTACCTAAATGTTAAGGTAGAGATTACAAATATAATAAAGAATAAAAAAGAAATATAATAAAGAAAATAAAAATATATGACATTTTTATTTAAAATTACCACTCAAAAATCAGTTAACAAATTATATTATAAGTTAATAATATTTTTTGAATATTTGTATTACATTATATTTTAATTATATATGTAAATTGATTAATTAAATATATAAGAGAAAAATAATGAAAATAATAAAAAGTAACCGTGGATATTACAAATATAATAAAAAAATGGAGAAAAATATAATAAAGAAAAAAAAGAAGAAACATGTGTCTGTTTTATAAAATAGTCGTTATTTCTAAAAGATCAATTAATAATAATATTTTTTACAAATCAATTAATAATTATATTATAAAAGAGTAAAGTGGAAATAAAAATTGTGTACAAGAAGTATCTTTTTCTATATAGGTATAAATATACAAAATTAGGCTAACTATATTTTTTGTATAATAACTTTATTTAATATTTATTTTAATTTACATTATTATCTTTTTATTTATCAATTTTATATAATTTTAGATAATATTTATCTTTTCTAAAATTAGATATAAAATTTATTGGAAACTAAATTTCGATTGTTAATTTTTTCAGTTCAAAGTCGCATGTTTATTAAAAACTAAGATCAATTTAAAATATATAAAAAATATATAAGTAATATAAAGTTTACAGCCAATTTTCTAAGATTAAATTAGAATTAAAATTTCTAAGATTGAGTTAAAATTAAAATTTATTTACTAATTGAATTGAGTATTTCCTCTCGTACTAAGAATTCACTTCATAATTGTGACAGAATCCCTTTTAGTTATTAAGGGTAATAATAGATTTGATTATGATATAGCTCACCTGATTTTTTATCGTAGAACATCCACTTCGAAATGCATTCTTATTTTGTATATGCTTCAAAAGAAAATATTATTATCTATTGTTTATTAACTAAATAAATTTATACCCGACACAGTTAAAATAAAAAGGACACCAACGTTCTGTCTAATACTAATGATTTCTCTTTTAAGATCATAGTCTTTGAATAAATTTTATAATATAATATACAACTTTTATTCTAAAGTATAGATTTTAAAAGAATACTAATTGGAAACATGACACTGGACCAAGTCAAGTTTCTTTTATTTTTCCTATAGAGGAATTTTAATTTTCTTATTATTTCTGATATATTCTCTGTTATAACTAAGATTTATACAAATTATAAAATCAAGAATAGAAAATATTAAATAAGAAATAAGACAGTACATATTTGTTTCTTATTTCTGATACATTTTAATTAATGATAAATAATTTCAGAAAATATTTAAAAAAAGTGTTTTAAGAAAAACATTGTCTTCGTTTTTCTTTACCGGAAAAATAAATTGAAAATGAAATTACTGATTTTTCTGATGTACATTCTGAGTTAGACAGAGATCCTTGAGAATTCCCAGAGCTATGTTTGGAGAAGAAATGTCTTGAAAATTTTGCTTCATCATCGTTTCTAGGTTTGATGACAGTTGAAAAGATCGTTATAAATATGGTCATTTTCAACTGTCTTTTCCTTTTTTATCTGTTTTGACTCTTAGATGAGTTACTATGTGCTTCAAAATTCAAAATATATAGTACCTTAACAGATTCAAAATAATAACTTATACATTTCTTTATTGATACTATATTTTTAAAATTTATTCAGACGAATACTAACTTATACATTTCTTTATATATAATATAAATTTACTATACTGTACTTACAATACTGTATTACGTTGAGTTTTATTATATTATATTGTTTCATATTGTATTATGTTGTTTTTGTATTATGTTATTATTCAAAGTTATTAATTTTTTTTAAAAATAACTTATACTAATACTCCGTGAAGTTTTCTCCAATTACACTAATAATCTATCTTCTTTTTCAATTCTACACGACCGGTACCTTCTATTTTTTTTTTAAATATTACAAGTCTCTTGAGTCTCAAAAGTATTATGCTTATATTCCTAATAAGCAAGACTTTGTAATGAAAAATAAATAAATATTTTTTTAAAAAAAGTCACCATAAATAAATATTTCATAATAACCCATTTTTTTTCTTGAAGAAATAAAAGTATTATGTTTTCATCAGTTTATTAAAAGCATATTTTAACTAAAATAAATAGCAAATGAGTAAATTTTGCAGAGCATAAAACCACTATTTTCTGTCAGTGGAATGATATGTTTATTATTTTATACCTCTTAAATAGCCTTTTCACATGACTGGAATGATATTGACGTTACTTATGCCAAATTTTAACGCCATTAAATTTAAATAAATGATACATTTGTTGATATATTAGTCCTTTTATGAAATTCTCTGCATTAAAATTGTGTAATGGGCGAAACAAAAATCCTAAATGTTTTAATGATATATCGTGTTATTAATATGAAATGTTTTAATATTAAACGAAATAACAGTATACCTGACACTCATTCTTAGAAGTATGACAGACAAAGCCAAATGTATTTATAAAGAGAAATAGAAAAAACGTAAAATAAAAGTGTTTGAGTAGAACTTGAAAATCACAAAAAGTCGAAACATTTTGTAGGAACATCAAAATAGTCATGGAGACTCACAAGTTCTATCTTCATATTGTGTAGTTCTTGAGTTAAATGAGCGTGTCTCTTAAGAAGATCACCAATTCTCGTCTTAGCATGGTCCAACTTAGAATCCCTTCCCACAACACGTTGACGCATTTCATCAACCCACGACTTCTCAAATCCGAGTTGAACAGCTTCATCACATAGTTTAAGGAACTCTTTTTCTTTATCAGGATTAACACTACCAACACTTTCACTTCGAAGAAACAACAACATATCTGTCAAT
Organism: Vigna umbellata; assembly: GCF_029865625.1. NCBI lineage: Eukaryota > Viridiplantae > Streptophyta > Magnoliopsida > Fabales > Fabaceae > Vigna > Vigna umbellata. Next base: position 14,351,793 of record NC_142165.1, on the reverse strand, counting down.
GTTTTCAACATCAAAGCTTGAAAGCGATCGCTAAACTTCTCACAAGCTTTCCAAAGATGTGGATATGCTGATATTGCCTCCACTAACAAAGAAATTTGTGAATCATTGAGATCGGCAAAATGCTTACACTCTTCCAATCTTGTACGAATATCTGTAAAAGCTGTAAAAAGTTTGAGAAGTAGGTGACAAATATATATAAGATGGAGAGGAGACAAGAAAAGAGCTATAACCTGGAGTAACCACAACGTCATTATTGGAAACAATTCCTATTCCCTCTGTTTTATCCAACAAGTTCAACCCTTCTTGGATTTTGATATTTTGATATGGTGCTATTTCTGTCTTGTCTTCATTCATCTCACTATCTTGTTTAACAACCTGGGAATCTTGTACGAGTATATTTGCACCGCTTGACTTGTGAATAGTAACACCACTAACCAAGCTAATATTATCTCCACCAATTGGCAAGGTTTTAATTGTAGCTCCCTCTGTTGCAGCTCCACCTCTGCTCCTTTCTCTTCCTATTTCCTCAATATTCTATTTATCACCAATGGAAAAGTAATGTTTGTGTATATTTAAAGTTATAACTTTTAAAAACATTTGTTTCATAATGTATATCATGTGTTGGTACCACAATAATTTGACCATTTTTAACGGTTACCATATTTACAAGTAAAAGTATTTTATGCAAAGGAGTTACCATACAAGTTTGAGACGAACTTCTTACCTCTGAAACAGAAGTTGGTATTGCAGGTTTATCCGATGTCGTAGTTTTTCCCAAGTTGTCTGTCTCTATTTCATCAGTACGCTTTACAACGCCAAAAGTTATGTTGATTGATTAGTAAGTAAAGTTTGGTTGTGGTTGTTTTAATTTCTTCCATCATGTAGTTGAATAATGTATCATTTTCAGAAGATTAAAAGAAAATATGCAAATACCTCATTCATGTTTGGAGATGAAATGTCTGGAAAGTTTTGCTCCATAGCTTCTGGGTCTGATGTCATTTCACTTTTTCTGTCTATTTTTTGGAACTCTTCAATTTTGTTATGTTGACCCACCATTTCAACTTTGCTCTCCAACATAGATTGATTGTTATCATTGACTTGTGAAGAAAATGGTTTAATTTGAGATATAGATGGATCTTCACGATTCATTTGGAGGGGAGAAGTGTTTTTTGGCGTAGGATCCAAATGCTGCCGAAAACAATTGATCGTAAAAAGTTAGGACTACTTTTTGTGATTGATAGCCTCCAGACTAATTTATTTCCTTCAGTTGTTGTAGTATATAAATCAACCATTCATTTTTTGTAAATTTTTTTAAAAAATGAGAATATTTAGTTTGTGTAATGTTATTTTAGTTAAGCAATTAGTGGTATATACTAAAGTTTAATGTCATTATTATTATGATATTGAAGTTCACTTGGTTAACTTGAATAGGTTGGCGGGTTCTGACCTGTAAAGAAGGCAACTCAGTATAATTGTTGCTCCTAGAAACTTGATCTAATTTCTTTATTTCCTCCATCAGTGACCAAATTTGCCAGTCAGGAATTCTAGAATTTTCCAAAACTGTAGTTCAAGCATATAGTTAAGGACTTCGTTTAACAATGAAACAAAGCAAACACAGAAATCAACGCACCCTCAACATTCCATGAATAATCATTATATCGTCACAACTAAAAATAATTAAATGGAAAAGAAAATAACATGCAGACAATTATAAATACAAGTGATTATTTGTACAAATGTTTGGTTCAAAATTTGAATGAAACATGTAATTTGTTCGTATTTTCTTTAGGTGGAAGAAAGAAACATAAATCATTTGGTTATTAAGGGTAGTTATTTGAAATGTAGTTGTGCTCTAATTCTATAAGCAAATAAAGATGTTGCCTGAAGATTTCAGATTTCACAGCTACATTGAACACATTTAGCGAAATCACCATTAGTCGTTTATATATAAAGCTTCCATCGTAATATGTAATGTTTGCAACAACATGTCCGTTCATAGTATTTACCTTCCAAAAGAAGATTTTGTTGGAGCTCCTGAGGTGGAGTTGTTGAAGTCAAAGAGAGTTTTGGACAATTGCGGATAATGCGATGCTTCACATTTAAAAATATACTCTCTTGTTGAAAATTTAAAAGATGCATAAATATTATAACTTTCAGTTGTGGAAGTTGAACTTTGGTCTTTCCTGTCTCATCGTATTCGCATGCAATAAAGTCTTGTAGTTCATTGGCTTCCTTTATTATTAGAATCTTCAAGTTGGAAAGATCATTGGATGCAAATACAGAGGTGAAACATTTCATCTTATGGCATTGTTTAATAATCAATGATTCTAGTTTGGGGAAGCATGGTTGAATAAACATTTTATCCTCCAAATCCTCTTCAATTATCTGTCTTAATTCCTTGCATTCACTTACTTCCAGATAATTTAACTCTGGTAGGGATCTCAACATAGACTGAGGAAATATTACTTCCAATTTTTGACAGTCTTGTATTATTAATGAGTTGAGATGATGGAGGGTAAATGAGTTATTAGTAGCCACCCAAATATGAGTCAATTCAGGTAGACTTATCAACTTCAAATATTCTAACTTTAAACTGACATGTTGTCCCATCATCCATTCTCCATTGTTGGCATTTCTCATGCGCAGAGTTTGCTGGGTGAGAAAATGCTTCTTAATATTCAACTCTGTCATTCTTTGAGCAATGACATATGTGAGGAGACATGTTAATTGTTTGCAATCTTCTATGCATAGTTTCTTTAATTTTTCGAAAGACCCATTGGCAGGTGTTGCAAATATATCTTGCATCGAGTCACAATTCCAAATAAATATACTTTTCAAATTTGAGAACATTGAAATATCACTTTCAAATTCATGCTCATCTTCAACCATGTTTTCCTTTCTTTTCACTCTTTCAGGAGTTACTATATACTTCAAACCATGACAGTTATATATTTTCAATTCTTCCAATGAAGTCAAGGTCTTAGCTACAGATGTCGTAAACAGTGACTCCAACATTGGACATGAATCTATCTTAAGATCTGCTAGGCTAGAGAGAGAAAACGATTCTGAAAAAACAATGTTATAAATAACAAAAATGTTAGTCAATTAAAAATTTCATTCTTATTTTAAATACATTGATCTCTACAAACTAAAATCACAAATCCAAACATCAAATAATCAGCTAATAATAATAACGATGAAACCACTTCACATTTTCACCATCCTTTTTTCTTTTAATAATTTCATATTTAATTACTGTTTTAATCTCTATTTACAATAATTCCATCTTAATTTCCTATATTCTAATATAGTATATTTTTTAATCTGTAAAGATACCGTTTGTATTTTATTTTACTCATCAAGGTAATATATATAAACTGAAAGATATGTTCTTAAATAGATAGATTAAAAGAGAAAATTTTCTAACCAAAGCGATCGATTGAGTAAATAGTTTATAATTTTATATGGAAAATTAATATTTAAAATTCGAATTCAAATATATTTCCCTTTTCTCTTACTACGTCACAAATATCATATATAATGTTTTAACAATTAATTTTCTTATATTTTTCATATACGACAATGTATTCATAATATTAATGGAAGAAAACCCAAAACTTATCCCACAAATTTATCTAAACGACTACATTAAAATATAACTGTAAGGTAAGAAACATACTCATTCGATAAATTTCAAACAAAAATCTTAATTGAATTCTTAAGGAATGGAGCCAGTTTTAATTGGTTAATAGATTCAGGGAATTAATTTATAAAATTAAATTATAAATAGCTATTACCAAAATTTTAATTGAATTTGAAGAAAAGAATAAGATTCTTATGAGATATTTAATATGGAAAAGGTACCTGAGGAGTTACTCTGTACATCTTCTTCTACAATTTCATTTGTTTCTTCGCAGTGTGCTGGTGGAAGAACTTCCTCAATTATTTGTTCTAGCGTATAGCAATTTGAAATAGTAAGTGTTTTCAACTGAGTTAAACCTCCTGTGATATTGGCTGAGAATATATGTTTTAATTCTTTACATCTAAATATCCTCACTTCTTGAAGATTCTGGAAAATTTTGAATTGCATGGAATGCCCAATTGTAAATTGATCTTCATTTTCCTTTGTTTTGTCAATTGTGAAGAGACATGTTAATTGTTTGCAATCTTTTATAAATAGAAACTCTAATTTTTCAAAAGACCCATTGGCAGGTAGACAACCATACCATAAAGTTTTTAGATATTTCATGCGGATGATCTCCATATAACGTAACTTGGAGAAAATATTTCCCATCTTACTCAAATGATTGCTAGTGTCAATCAAACACTCTATTTCTTCACAATCACCTATCCTCAGTTCTTTCAACTCATTCATACCTTCTTCAATTTCAAATATATCAGGCATCATATTTTTTGCACCTTCCTTAATATTTGCTACAAATAGCTCTTTTGCTTTTTTGGCCAAACCTTTAATAACCTCATTTGATATGTCAAAATAATTAATTCCTAAAGTTCTCTCATAAGAGAAAAACTCTTGAAATCTATAATAAGTATAAAAATCATATTCTAATATAATTCCATACCTTTGCAGCTTTTGGGGGACACTAAATGAGTTAGAGAATTTAACACTTTCTTCCTTTGGATCAATCCAGGGGTCTTTATAAATATACAATTCTTCTAGAAATGGGATTCTTTTGATCTCTTCAAAAATATTGCTTTCAATGTCACAACTAATAAACTCTAACAACTTCAAGTTTGTAAGTGTTGTGAGTGCAACATCAATTTGCAAGTCAAGGAACGAAGGCAATGAACAACGATGAAACGAAAGACTTTGCAGTTTCTTCATATCTGTCACAAATGAAATGTGTCTCAAATTCCAATTTTGAAGGATCAGACAATGGAGATTTGTTAATGATTTGAAAGACGTTGTTGACAACTGCAACCTATCGTCGTTTTTATTGGTAATAATCAAAACTCTAAGTTTTCCCATTCTTTCAAAAATTCCATCAGATACTTCTGATTTTGTTTGTATAGTTAAAAATTCAAGATTGGAACAATCCACATCATCTGGAAATTTCACACACCATAGATATCTCATCGAACCTTGCTCCAAACTTACATCCTTTTCCACTTCACACTTGATGATCTTATTTTCATTCTTTGCTATCCAATGGGCTACATCACGAACCAAGTCATGCATTTTGACACGTTCATCATCCGCCTCCAACAATAAACAAGATCTTACAAGCTTGATTTTGGCTGCAGTCACTTCACTCCTTGCCTCTTCATATGTGTCAACTTCTCCAGCCACACCTAACCCTATTGCACATCTTATTAAACATTCCACTGGAATCTCATAATCTTCGGGGAATACAGAACACAATAGGAAAAGTGATTTAACTTTATTAGTATCTAGATTATCGTAGCTCAACTGCAAACACTTATAGGGATCTCGCAAACCCCTACTGATATTAATCGGCTTAGAACTTCTCAATTTATTCAACGCAGCATGCCATATCACCTCTTGTTTTCCCTTCAAGCTACTAGCAACAACTACAATGGCAACAGGCAATCCTTTACATTCATTTGATATTAATATTCCCAAATGCTTGATGGTTTCAGGAGTGTCTTTAGACATTAGTGCTTTCTCTTGGAAGAGAGTCCATGCTTCTTCATCACTTAAGATCGGTAGATAAATCTTTTTTTGACAATCCATTGAAATACAAACTTCTTCAGATCTAGTGGTAATGAGAATCTTGTGGCCTTTAAGGTATTCAGAGAGGGGAATCCCTATGCGACCAAAATCAAGTTTTTCCCACACATCATCTAGAATCATAAGAAATTTTTTTTCCTGGGTTAATCTCATGCACAAGCGTTGGGCTCTCTCCATTTCTTGATCTTCTGGAAATTTATAATGCAATGAACTTGCAATTTTGTCTTGAATCCTTGAAATTTCTACTGTACTAGACACAGGAACAAAAATAACTGTGTCAAAAAGATGCTCAGCTTCTGCTATCTTCTTAACTTCCATTGCTAATGTGGTTTTACCACAGGCCCCCATCCCGTATAACCCAATCATTGTAACCCCATCATCTTTCAGTGCTTCCATAAGTTGATCAGAAGCATATTTTCTACTATCAAAATTCGTAGATTTTTCTGTGAGAATATCAGAAGTGTTTGAGGGAATTGAGGCAATGCGTTCAAGTTGTATATATTGTTTACCTTCTTGAATGATCTTTTGAAGGTCTGCTTTTTTAATTGCCAACTTTTTTCCTAAACGGTATCGCCAAATCCAATTTGGACAGTATCCAAAAAAACAACTCTTTTTGGCATTTGTCTCTTTAAGCAAACGATTCACATATTCTGAATCAATGTTTGCATTCTTCAACCATTTATCAATAACATCAGTCTTTAAAGTTTGCCTTCGAGCATGTATGACACGATCATCTACAGTCTTTATCGTTTCGACCAAGTTGTCTTCTTCTTTTTGAAGCTCTTTAGCAAAACTATTAAAGCAAAAGGAGTATTGTAATTGATTAATAGCCCCACCCGCCACATCTTTTAAAACTCCAGACAAAAATCCATTCAGAATGTCCATCTATTCACTTTACTGGATTCAACTTAAATAACCTGATAATACAAATATAAGATCAAATAAACATAATGAGTTTTCTACCCAATTAAGAATCAACTTTAGATTAAAGATTAATTTTGTTTTTCAAATTGTCCAAAAGCAATCTTATAATAAAATTTTAAAAAATTGTAAATGAAAAAACATTTTGTTCTTGTTTATTTCTCTTTTTTTAAAAAAAAAATTCCCCTCCTCTACGCAAAAATTCAAATTCAAATGTGAGTATACTTAAATGGCAAACAAATTTTCAGCCATTCTCAAAATTATACGTAAAACTTACCAATATAATTATCAATATAAGGATCATTTTTTTAAGTTTTGAAGCAATTCGTTGAAGACTATACAAGTTAGGAAATGAAATATAACCTAATTCAATAAAATAAGATTCATATGGAATCGGTGAGTTTAAAGGGATCTAATTAGACGTAAAAAATCAGATTTTATATGGAAATTGAGGCTAGCATGATAAACTTCGAGTTGAATATGTTATTGGTTTATAAATATGTGACGGAATGAGTCTTGATTTATTACAATCTTTTTTCCATAAATAATATCTTAAAGATGGGATTAAAAATTAAAATATATTATTTATCAAAATATAAATACATTTTATTTATAATTCAAATACTCAATTATTAATTAAAAATCATTATAAATTAATTCAAACTTAGTCACATATTTATAAAGTCATTACTTTAACTTATTATTTTTTTGAAATATCTTTTAAAGTAACTAACTTTAAATAAAAATAATAATCATAGATCAAATGATATTATTATTGCATTTACACATTTATAAATTATCTAATAAAAAAAACACTAGGAAAATAATGTATAGTGGAGCTTTATTTTCGACGGTTTTTAATAAAACTGCAGTGAATTTAGTCTTTTTCTTTTATATTATATTTTCGGCGGTTTTGTGCTAAACCGCCCATAATATGTTAAAATATATTCCCCATATCCTAGGTTCCTCTATTTCTTCTTCCTCTCCTGTTTCCTTCTTCACTCTGCATTCACGATTTACCATCTCAAGGCTTCCCTCTATTTCTTCTTCCTCATTTCCCATTTTCCTCTTCACTTTGCCTTCACAATTAATCATTTTCTTCTACACCAGTTGATAATTTGCTTTCCACCTCGCATTCATCGTTCAAGATTTTCTTCTTCACTCCACTTTTTGACTTATGGATTTGTGCTTCTTCTTCACGATTTGACAGTTTGCAGTTCGAAGCTCGTACCAATGATATTGTGGAGGCCGGAGTTCAGGGATTCAAAGGTTTGCAACATGCTTTCCTATTTGCTTTCTTCTTCATTTTGCTGTCTGTAAATTAGTTGGATTGAATAACTTAGGGTTTGTGATGTGATGTTAATCGTAGGTACTGTCTTCGCTTACGGGCAAACGAATAGTGGGAAGACTTACACGATGAGAGGCTCGAAAGCTAAACCTGGAGTCATTCCTCTCGCTGCTAACGATTTGTTTCGAATCATTCAACAAGTAACCACTCCTTACTTTCATTTTTTTGTGTGACAAAACCAGTAACAAGAGTTGAAAAGTGACACAAAGCCATTGAAATTGAATTCTAATTGATATAAACAATGTTTGGATACAGTTCTTTATACAATTCAAGCTAGAAGAGCTTTGGAGCTTCTGTGTTTCGAGCAAACTGTTGAGTTAAACCGGGCAACTTCATAAAAGTTAAGTGCAGAAGTTTAATTCACTTATTTTTTTGTGTCTTGTATAGATATAGATATTTATATAGAAGTTTATTTAAACTAAGCCAAAAAGATAGAACTTTAGACCTTATAGACTTTGCTATTATATTATATTATATTATATGTGTGTTTATATATTAATGAGATAGATATAAAACAGTGACAAAGGCATAATTCCAAAACCCCAAAGGAAGAGAGGGATGATGTAACAAAGTAAGGCCCAATTCAACAATATGTCTATGTTTCCGTTCAATGACTCCGTTTTGGTGATGATTATGAGGACATATGAGTCTATGAACAATGCCATGATGAGCTAAACATTGCATGAAAGGACGAAACTCACCACCCCAATCAGATTGAACATTTTTAATTTTAGAATTCAACTGCAACTCAACCATTGTTTTAAAAGTTTGAAAAACTGACAATGTTTCATTCTTCAACAAAAGAAACATTTAACAAGCAATAGAAGCACCTCAGTCACCGAACAAAATGCTCACTTAACTCGGTTAAGAATATTTTAGAAAAGTATGCTTTAGTTACTAGATGTCAGGGTAAGAACTCTCGAATTGTGGGTTTTGTAAAAGGCCTTAAGTCACTTGTAATCTTGTAGGTTAACTTATGTTAATCTCTCTTTTGATAATGTAGAATTATCCCTTGCAAACTGGCTAACACTTAAGAGGTTTTTGGTAATGGAAGCAACATGCAACAAATGATTTTAGCGAAACAGAACTCGAGAATAAAACAGTGAGACAATATCCTTTTACATTATTACAGAATATTCATCTTATAGAATATTCATCTTACTTGTATTCTGTTTTTTGGCAGAGTTTATGAGGTCAAAGAAAAAGGTTAGCATTGGAATTATATCTCCATACAATGCACAAGTGTATGAGATTCAGGACAAAATTAAGCAATACAGTTGCACTTCTCATCCTGGCTTCTTTGTTAGCGTTCGTTCTGTGGATGGTTTTTAAGGAGGCGAAGAAGATATCGTAATAATTTCAACTGTAAGGTTTAATAAGAGTGTTTTTAATGCAGATATTGCCTTTGGGTAGTAGGAAATGCAGCTACTTTAGTGAGCAGTGACTCTGTATGGAGAAAGATTGTTCTGGATGCAAACTTTAAGAATCTGATTCACGCTTTAACTCAGTTAAGAAGTTTTGAGAAGAACAAAATGAAAAATTAGAGTTTGATCAATGGTTATGTAGGGCATCTCAATGACCTGGTTGGTAAATAACTGATAGGGTGTATATCTTCTACTGTTATGGTAATTGTCATGTTCTTAGGTGTATGGACTAGTAATGTCTATAGTTAGGATAGCCAGAACTGTTTAGCTAGACTATGGTATGCATGCTACTAGTCTCTCTTGAATAAGAATCAAAATAAAATAATCTCAGTCTCTAAGAGCTAATTTACAGTAACGTGAACTTTGACGGTTAAAGAAAAAGGCATAATCGTGAAACTAATTTGATCATAATCTCACTTTATTACAATAAAAAACTAAAAGAAAAATAATTTGTACATATTTTCGGTGATTTTTACAAACCATGGTTGTTTTCGACGGTTTTCTCAAAACCCCTGTAAATACTGACGGTTTTTGAAGAACTCTCATTAATATTGTGATTTTTCCAAAACTCCTGTAAATACTGACGATTTGTGTCAAACCTTCGTAATACCGAAGGTTTCTGCTAAACCTCGTTAATACCATCGGTTTTCTCAAAACCTTTAAAAATTACGACGATTTTTCAAAAAACTATTAGTAATTAGTTAGTGACGCAAATTTTTCCAGAAGTTTTCCAAACCGTGGATAATGTATCTTCCGAGGGTTAAAACCACCGAAAACAAAAAAAAATAACCCTCGAAAAAATTGTAGATTTTTTTGTAGTAAATACTTTAAAATATTTAATTTTCAAATAAATGATATTATAAAATTTAAATTTTGACCACGCCCAACAAAAATCGTCAAGTTTCCTTTTCTTTAAAATTTAACTTTTACAATGTATATATAATTATAAACATAAGAAAAAAAGTTAAGGATATGTAAACATATATAATATTAAAATTTAGATTTAATTTTCATAACATACTTAAATCTTAACATTGTTTCACTCTAGAGAAGGCATAAATTTGAGAAAGTAATAACGGGTGAGAAATTATGGAAAATTAAAATTTAAGAAATGAGAAAGCTTTAATCACTTACTTACCTCTTTGTTTAGAATATTGATGCTATATGTAATGTACAATAATGGGTGATTTGGTTAGAAAGAGGCTTCAAAGTCTGCTACAAGAAACAGTATCATTGATTTAGAACATTGAATATATGAAATAAAGAAACTAGGATTTGAGCAAAAATATGAAACCTTACCTCTTTATAATATTATCGCTAAGACTTCTGAATTATATATTTGTATGAGTTTATGATCCAAATGTTGAGTACCGTATGAGTTGCTGCGGTGAAATGAAGAACAATTAGGACATGAACGTGTGAAGGATATCACGCAAAATGTTCGATAGCAAATGAAGGGTAAAATAAGATATGTTCGATAGCAAACATTTTCATCGTTTTTTACCATGAGATAAATTTATTTATATTATCAAGACTATCACAAATGTCTAAATAATACTTCATAAATCAATAATTATATTTATTCACAGCAAGTAATATGTATTTCATAATACTTAACATTTCATATAATGATAACTACTATATCATAAAATTTTGATAATTTGTTTTTATCACATTTCACTTACGAATAATTACACACCACAGTACATATATATGCCCATAATTAAATATCATAGATAAGATATCATGAAAAAAATATTACTTAAGCAAGAATGACTTGTTTGAGTGAAAATTTAATAAACCAAAAGTCATTAAACTCAATATAACTAAAATAACAAATTATTTAATCTCAAACTTTACTATATCATCTTTGCTCATATTCAAACTGCTTTTGAACAAAAAGTAGCTCTTAAGCTTCACCAAATTATCAATTCTAATATGTGTCACCAAATTATTCACCAAATTATTCAATGTAAAAATTAAATCCAAAATATGACATATATACAAGAAATAAATTAATAAATTGTAGAATAAATATAACCTAATTTATAAAAATAAGATTTAATTGGAATTGCTAAGTTTAATAGGATCTAGTTAGATGTAAAATTATATTGAAATTGAGCCTTGGACAGCTAACAAATTTTGAGTTGAAGATGTTGTTGGTTGTAATGATGGAACGAAATGAATAATGTATGTGATGGAATGAGTCTTTATTTATTACAATCATTTTTCATAAATAATATCTTAACGATGGGATTTAAAAATAAAATATACTGTTTTTCAAAATATAAATACAGTTTTATTTATAATTAATATACTTAATTATTGATTAAAATTTATTAAGGATTATTTTAAACTTAATCACATATTTATAAAGTCATTAATTTTTTTTTTGAAATATCTTTTAAAGTAACTAAGTTTTAAAAAAATAAATAGAAAATGATTGTTAATATAGATATGATGTTATTATTATTGTATTTAGACATTTATAAATTATCTAATAATAAAAAGTGTTTCTAAAATATTTAATATTAAAAAAATGATATTATAAAATTAAAATTTTGACTGCGCCCAAAAAAACCTGAAGTTGTTGGGTACAAGAAAAAGACTTCCTCGAGGTAGAGGTGAAGAACCATATCCCTTTGTTTGAGGGAAGGATGTTGGGTACAAAGTCCCACACATAAAATAAGAGATTGGACATGAGTTTATATACACATAATATAACTCCATTGGTAAGAGGCCATTTGGAGTGGTACTAAAAACAAATCGGTGAGGGCTTCTTCCAAAGGAGATCTATGTGTATATGTGTTGTCTCTCCCTACACAAGTTTCTTTTACATTAAAATTTAATGTGGCTTTACAAAATGGATAAATTTGGGTAACCAAGCCTTGAGCGGTGAGAAATGATGGAAGATTAAAACCAAATAGGAAATTAAAAAAAATATATGAGAAAGCTTAATCAGAAACCTCTTTGTTTAGAATATTGATGCTATGTAAGGACAATAATGAGTGACTTGATCAGAAAGAGACTTCAAAGTCTGATACAGAAGATTGAATATCTGATCTACAGAAATTTGCAACAAGAATTTTGAGCAAATATATGAAACCTTACCTCTTTAAAATATTGTCGATCGATACAGAAGATTTGAATTATATATTTGTCAAGATTGGTGAGTTTATGATCTGAATGTTGAGTACTGTATGAGTTGCTATGGTGAAATGAAGGCAATTATAGGACATGGACATGCAAATGAAGAAAAAATGAAGATAGATCGTCTTTTATTCTTTTAAAAAATGTTTCAGATTCTTGAGTGCAAGGAAAGAAAATTAAATTGAAACTGTTAAAAAACAGAGATTCTCTGCAGACATTATTGAAAAATGAAAGGAAGAATTTGGCAATCCCTAGTTTGAAGTTATGCCTAAAGTGTTTGAAGTAACTTGTGTGATTCTTCATTAATTTCTGGAAATGAAAGGCAACTTGATTCTCGTAAAAATTCCTTAACTTGTAACCACTCAGAACAAAGGTGAGAATAACGATGGCAGAATAAAAAATGAAAATTCAGAAACATGGAGTTGGTAATAAGTTTTAGTATGCAAAGATGAAGTTGGCAATAAGATATGCTCAATTCTTCCAATGAAGTCAAGGTCTTAGTTACAGATGTCGTAAACAATGAGCTTAACATTGGACATCCACGTATCTTAAAAAATGTGAGACTAGACAGAGAAAATGATGGTGAAAAACAATTATAAATAACAAAAATGTTAATCAATTAAAAGTTTCATTCTTATTTTCAATTGATTGATCTCGACGGACTAAAACCACAAATCCAAACATCAAATAATCAATTGATAATAATGAAAAATAATCATGCAATACAAATTTATTATGCCCACTTTACATTTTCACCATCCTTTTTCTTTTAATAATTTCAGATTTAATTACTCTTTTAATTTCTATATTTACACAAACTTTATCTTAATTTTAGTTCCTATCTCAAAAATGGCATCTTTTTTTCATCCGTAAAGATACCAATTGTAGTTTTTATTACTCATTCGCATATCTATAAACTCTGTACTTTTTTAAAATATTCACCTTTACAAAAATATTTTACAGTATGATTTTTACCTTAAAAACGAAGTAGGTATTTCTGCATAACATGTGGGTTTCCATATGGTTTTCTTTAATTCTCTCAGCTAAAATTTTATTGAATTTGCAAAACAAAATAACATGCTTAAGAAATGTCATATTGGAAACGTACCTGACCTACTGTTCACAATAGATACTGATGGAATTGAAATGCTTTTAGGAGAAACTTTGACTTGGTTAGATTCAAAATGTCGATCCTCGTCTTCCTCAACAATTTCATTTGTTTCTTCATGGTGTGCTGGTGGAAGAACATCCTCAATTATTTGTTCTAGCATATTGCAACTTCTAATCTCAAGCCTTTTCAATTGAGATAGGTCTCCTGTAATACTGGCTGAGAATACATGTTTTAATTTGTCACATTTATACAACTTCACTTCTTGAAGCTACTAGCATCAGCTACAATGGCAACAGGCAATCCTTTACATTCATTTGACATTGATATTCCCAAATGCTTGATGTTTTCAGGAGTGTCTTTAGACATAAGTGCTTTCTCTTGAAAGAGAGTCGATGCTTCTTCATCACTTAAGATCGGTAGATAAATCTTTTTTTGACAATCCATTGAAATACAAACTTCTTTAGATCTAGTGGTAATGAGAATCTTGCGGCCTTTATGGTATTCAGAGAGGAGAATTCCTATGCGACCAAAATCAAGTTTTTCCCACACATCATCTAGAATCATAAGAATCTTTATTTCCTGGGTTAATCTCATGCACAAGCGATTGGATCTTTCCATTTCTTGATTTTCTGGAAATGTATATTGCAATGAACTTGCAATTTTGTCTTAATCCTTGAAACTTCTACTGTACTAGACACAGGAACAAAAATAATTGGTCAAAAAGATGCACAGTTTCTGTTTTCTTTTTAACTTCCATAGCTAATGTGGTTTTACCACAACCCCCATCTCTCAGTGCTTCCATTAGTTGATCAGAAGCATGTTTTCTACTTTCAAAATTCATACATTCTTCTGTGAAATATGAAAAGTGTTTGAAGAAAGACTAGCAATGCGGTCCAGTGGTGCATACTTTCAAATCAATTTAGACAGTATCCAAAACAACAACTATTTTTTCTTCTTGCTTCTTTCAACAATGGAAAGAATACAATTAAAAATTATCTAACTTTTAATCATTATTTTAATTTTACGTACTATATGATTTCTATAATTTTGTTAAATATTTTTTTTAGAAAACATTTTTTTTTAAGATTCGTCATCCCTCTACCCAAAAATATATTGAAACACAACCATATCTAGCCTCTTTAGGAGAATAAGTTCAATCAACTTCTCTGAGAAATGAATTATCAAAGCAGAAAAAAGGTATATACAAAATGTGACAGTTTTATACAAAATATTTTAAAATAGTTATTACTTTTTTTTCACAAATATATTTTAAAAAAAATCAGTTAATAGTTATATTATAAAAGATAAAATAAGAATAAAAATTGTGTATACAAAAAAAATATCCTCTTCGAAATGCATTCTTATTTTGTACATGCTTCAAAAGAAAATATTATTATCTATTGTTTATTAACTAAATAAATTTATACCCGACACAGTTAAAATAAAAAGGACACCAACGTTCTGTCTAATACTAATGATTTCTCTTTTATAAGATCATAGTCCTTGAATAAATTTTATAATATAATATACAACTTTTATTCTAAAGTATAGATTTTAAAAGAATAATAATTGGGAACATGACACTGGACCAAGTCAAGTTTCTTTTATTTTTCCTATAGAGGAATTTTAATTTTCTTATTTTTTCTGATATATTCTCTGTTATAACTAAGTTTTATACAAATTATAAAATCACGAATAGAAAATATTAAATAAGAAATAAGACAGTACATATTTGTTTCTTATTTCTGATACGTTTTAATTAATGATAAATAATTTCAGAAAATATTTAAAAAAAGTGTTTTAAGAAAAACATTGTCTTCATTTTTCTTTACCGGGAAAATAAATTGAAAATGAAATTACTGATGTTTATATGTTTAAATATATTTATAATCCATAAAAAATGATTTGATTTCAATATAAATATTTGTTTCAAAGAAGGAGAAAGAGGATTGTGAAGAACAGAGAATATGTGACCCAAAAGAATTGGAAATAGAAAATAAGCAGAAATTGGTAAGCTGACTTCCTCTTCTTTCAAATACTGTCGTTGATAACTGTAGAAGATTCCAGCAAGACATGCAACAGAAGATTTAGAAAATAAGCAGAAATTGGTAAGCAGAAATAGAGCTATTTTGGAGAAGAAATGTCTTGAAAATTTTGCTTCATCGTTTCTAGATTTGATGACAGTTGAAAAGATCGTTATAAATATGGTCATTTTCAACTGTCTTTTCCTTTTTTATCTGTTTTGACTCTTAGATGAGTTACTATGTGATTCAAAATAATTACTTATACATTTCTTTATTGATATACTATATTTTTAAAATTTATTCAGGCGAATACTAACTTATACATTTCTTTATATATAATATAAATTTACTATACTGTATTTACAATACTATATTACGTTGAGTTTTATTATATTATATTGTTTCATATTGTATTATGTTATATTATTCAAAGTTATTAATTTTTTAAAAAAATAACTTATACTAATAGTCCGTGATGTTTTCTCCAATTACACTAATAATCTATCTTCTTTTTCAATTCTACACGACCTTCTATTTTTTTTTTAAATATTACAAGTCTCCTGAGTCTCAAAAGTATTATGCTTATATTCCTAATAAGGAAGACTTTATAATGAAAAATAAATAAATATTTTTTTTAAAAAAAGTCACCATAAATAAATATTTCATAATAACCCATTTTTTTTCTTGAAGAAATAAAAGTATTATGTTTTAATCAGTTTATTAAAAGCATATTTTAACTAAAATAAATAGCAAATGAGTAAATTTTGCAGAGCATAAAACCACTATTTTCTGTCAGTGGAATGATATGTTTATTATTTTACACCTCTTAAATAGCTTTTTCACATGACTGGAATGATATTGACATTACTTATGCCAAATTTTAACGCCATTAAATTTAAATAAATGATACGTTTGTTGATATATTAGTCCTTTTATGAAATTCTCTGCATTAAAATTGTGTAATGGGCGAAATAAAACTCCTAAATATTTTAATGATATATCGTGTTATTAATATGAAATGTTTTAATATTAAACGAAATAACAGTATACCTGACGCTTAGAAGTATGACAGACAAAGCCAAATGTATTTATAAAGAGAAATAGAAAAAACGTAAAATAAAAGTGTTTGAG
This sequence comes from Vigna umbellata, assembly GCF_029865625.1. Lineage (NCBI taxonomy): Eukaryota > Viridiplantae > Streptophyta > Magnoliopsida > Fabales > Fabaceae > Vigna > Vigna umbellata. The sequence continues at coordinate 14,334,971 of NC_142165.1, read as the reverse complement.
TAGAACTTGAAAATCACAAAAAGTCGAAACATTTTGTAGGAACATCAAAATAGTCATGGAGACTCACAAGTTCTATCTTCATATTGTGTAGTTCTTGAGTTAAATGAGCGTGTCTCTTAAGAAGATCACCAATTCTCTTAAGAAGATCACTTTCAAATTCATGCTCATCTTCAACCATGTTTTTCTTTCTTTTCACTCTTTCAGAAGTTACTATATGCTTCAAACCATCACAGTAATATATTTTCAATTCTTCCAATGAAGTCAAGGTCTTAGCTACAGATGTTGTAAACAATGAACCCAACATTGAACATGAACATATTTCAAGATATTCAAGGTTAGACAGAGAAAACCATCCTGAAAAACAATTATAAATAACAAAAATATTAGTTAATTAAAAATTCCTTTCTTATTTTCAATACATTGATCTCCACCAACTAATATCACAAATCCAAACATCAAATAATCAGCTAATAATAACGATGAAACCACTGCACATTTTCACCATCCTTTTTTCTTTTAATAATTTCTTATTTAATTACTTTTTTAATCTCTATTTACAATAATTCCATCTTAATTTCCTATATTCTAATATAGTATATTTTTTAATCTGTAAAGATATCATTTGTATTTTATTTTACTCATCAAGGTAATATATATAAACTGAAAGATATGTTCTTAAATAGATAGATTAAAATAGAAAATTTTCTAACCAAAGCGATCGATTGAGTAAATAGTTTATAATTTTATATGGAAAATTAATATTTAAAATTCGAATTCAAATATATTCCCTTTTCTCTTACTACGTGACAAATATCATATATAATGTTTTAACCATTAATTTTCTTATATTTTTCATATACGACAATGTATTCATAATATTAATGGAAGAAAACCCAAAACTTATCCCACAAATTTGTCTAAACAACTACATTAAAATATAAATGTGAGGTAAGAAACATACTTATTCGATAAATTTCAAACAAAAATCTAAATTGAATTCTTAAGGAATGGAGCCAGTTTTAATTGGTTAATAGATTCAGGGAATTAATTGATAAAATTAAATTATAAATAGCTATTACCAAAACTTTTATTGAATTTGAAGAAAAGAATAAGATTCTTATGAGATATGTAATATGGAAAAGGTACCTGAGGAGTTACTCTGCACATCTTCTTCTACAATTTCATTTGTTTCTTCGCAGTATGCTGGTGGAAGATCTTCCTCAATTATTTGTTCTAACATATTGCAATTTCCAATAGTAAGTGTTTTCAACTCAGTTAAACCTCCTGTGATATTGACTGAGAATACATGTTTTAATTCTTTACATCCAAATATTATCACTTCTCGAAGATTCTGGAAAATTTTGAATTGCATGGAATGCCCAATTGTAAATTGATCTTCATTTTCCTTTGTTTTGTCAATTGTGAAGAGACATGTTAATTGTTCGCAATCTTCTATAGATAGTTTCTCTAATTTTTCAAAAGACTCATTGGCAGGTAGACAACCATGCCATAAAGTTTTTAGGTGGTTCATGTCACTGATCTTCATATAACGTAACTTGGAGAAAATATTTCCCATCTTACTCAAATGATTGCTAGTGTCAATCAAACACTCTATTTCTTCACAATCATGTATCCACAGTTCTTTCAACTCATTCATACCTTCTTCAATTTCAAATATATCAGGCATCATATTTTTTGCACCTCCTTTAATATTTGCTACATATAGCTCTTTTGCTTTTTTGGCCAAATCTTTAATAACCTCATTTGATATGTCAAAATAATTAATTCCTAAAGTTCTCTCATAAGAGAAAAACTCTTGAAATCTATAATTAGTATAAAAATTATATTCTAATATAATTCCATACCTTTGCAGCTTTTGGGGGACACTAAATGAGTTAGAGAATTTAACACTTTCTTCCTTTCGATCTTTCCAGTAGTCTTTAAAAATATACAATTCTTCTAGAAATGAGATTCTTTTGATCTCTTCAAAAATATTGCTTTCAATGTCACAACTTTTAAACTCTAACAACTTCAAGTTTGTAAGTGTTGTGAGTGCAACATCAGTTTGCAAGTCAAGGAAAGAAGGCAATGAACAATGATGAAACGAAAGACTTTGCAGTTTCTTCGTATCTCTCACAAATGAAATGTCTCTCAAATTCCAATTTTGAAGGATCAGACAATGGAGATTTGTTAATGATTTGAAAGACGTTGTTGACAACTTCAACCTATCGTCGTTTTTATTGGTAATAATCAAAACTCTAAGTTTTCCCAGTCTTTCAAAAATTCCATCAGATACTTCTGATTTTGTTTGTATAGTTAAAAATTCAAGATTTGAACAATCCACATCATCTGGAAATTTCACACACCATAGATATCTTATCGAACCTTGCTCCAAACTTACATCCTTTTCCACTTCACACTTGATGATCTTATTTTCATTCTTTGCTATCCAATGGGCTACATCACGAACCAAGTCATGCATTTTGACAAATTCATGATCTACCTCCATCATCAAACAAGAACTTACAAGCTTGATTTTGGCTGCAGTCACTTCAGTCCTTGCCTCTTCATATGTGTCAACTTCTCCAGCCACACCTAACCCTATTGCACATCTTATTAAACATTCCACTGAAATCTCATAATCTTCGGGAAATACAGAACACAACAGGAAAAGTGATTTAGCTTCATCAGTATCTAGATTATCGTAGCTCAACTGCAAACACTTATAGGGATCTCGCAAACCTTTTGCAATATTGATTGGCTTAGAACTTTTCAATTTATTCAACGCAGCAAGCCATATCGCCTCTTCTTTTCCATTCAAGCTACTGGCAACAGCTACAATGGCAACAGGCAATCCTTTACATTCTTTCGAAATTGATTTTGCCAAATGCTTGATGTTTTTAGACATAGGTGCTTTGTTTTGGAAGAGAGTCCACGCTTCTTCATCAGTTAAGATCGGTAGATAAATCTTTTTTTGACAATTCATTGAAATACAAACATCTTCGGATCTAGTGGTAATGAGAATCTTGCAGCCTTTATGGTATTTAGAGCAAGGAATCCCTATGCGACCAAAATCAAGTTTTTCCCACACATCATCCACAATGATAAGAATTTTTTTCTCCTGCATTAGTCTCATGCACAACCGTTGAGATCTTTCCATTTGTTGATCTTCTGGAAATTTATACTGCAATGAACTTGCAATTTTGTCTTGAATAGTTGAAACTTCTACTGTACTAGACACAGGAGCAAAAATAACTTTGTCAAAAAGATTCTCAGCGTCTGCTATCTTCTTAACTTCCATTGCTAATGTGGTTTTACCACAACCCCCCATCCCGTACAATCCAATCATCACAACCCCATCATCTTTCAGTGCTTCCATTAGTTGATCAAAAGCAGATTTTCTACTGTCAAAATTAATACTTTTTTCTGTGAGAATATCAAAAGTGTTTGAAGGAATTGAGGCAATGTGTTGAAGTTCTATATATTGTCTACCTTCTTGAATGATCTTTTGAAGGTCTACTTTTTTAATTGCCAACTTCTTTCCTAAACGGTATCGCCAAATCCAATTTGGACAGTATCCAAAAAAACAACTCTTTTTGGCATTTGTCTCTTTCAGCAAACTATTCACATATTTTGAATTAATGTTTGCATTCTCCAACCATTTATCAATAACTCCAGCAGTCTCTAAGGTTTGTTTTCGAGCACGTATGACACGATCATCTACATCCTTTATCGTTTGGATCAAGTTGTCTTCTTCTTTATCAAGCTCTTTAACAAAACTATTAAAGCAAAGGGAGTATTGTAATTGATTAATAGCCCCACATGCCACGTCTTTTAAAACATCAGACAAAAATCCATTCAGAATGTCCATCAATTCACTCTACTGGATTTAACTTAAATAACCTGATAGTACAGATATAAGATAAATAAACATAATTAGTTTTGTACCCAATTAAGAACCAACTCAATAAGTACAAATTTTTATTAGTAAAAAAACAGGCCAATTTCACAAAATGATACGTAAAACTTACCAATATAATTATCAGCATCATTTCATAATTTTAAAGAACAATTTTTTTTAAAACAACAAAGTTTAAGTTAAATGAAAAATAAATATTTTAATATAAAAATAGTTATGACTTTTCTAATTTTGTTTTTTATGTTTTGAAGCAATTCTTTGAAGACTATACAAGTTAAGGTAATGAAATATAACCTAATTCAATAAAATAAGATTTATATAACCTAAAGGGATATAATTAGATGTAAAAAGTCAGATTTTATGTGGAAATTGAGGCTAGGATGGCTAACAAACTTTGAGTTGAATATGTTGTTGGTTTTAATTATTGAACCAAACCTATCTTGACAAATACTGTATGTGATGGAATGAGTCTTTATTTATTACAATCTTTTTCATAAATAATATCTTAACGATAGGATTAAAAAATAAAATATATTATTTATCAAAATATAAATACAGTTTATTTATAATTCATATCCTCAATTATTGATTAAAAATTATTACATATTAATTTAAACTTAATGACATATTTATAAGGTCATTACTTTCACTTATTATTTTTTTGAAATATCTTTTAAAGTGACTAATTTTAAAAAAAAAATAGGAAAATGATTATTAATATAGATCTAATGATATTATTATTGTATTTACACATTTATAAATTATCTAATAATAAAAACTGCTTCTAAAATATTTAAGTTTCAAATAAATGATATTATAAAAAATTTAAATTTTGACCACGACCAAAAAATATCTTCAAGTTTTCTTTTCTTTAAAATTTAACTTTTACAATATATATATATATATATATATATATATATATAATTATAAACATAAGAAAAAAAAAGTTAAGGATATGTAAACATATAATTTTAAAATTTAGATTTAATTTTCATAACATACTTAAATCTTAACATAAGTTCACTCATAACGGTAATTCTTAAATGCAATTTTCTTACCAAATTGACTCTTTTGAAGATTGAAACATGTTTAATCCTCTCTTTTATCTAACTTTGGGAATAAGTTTAGCTTAGGCTTCACATAGGAGTTTTCATCACTAATTCCTCAAGTTGTAGGCAATTTGCGTGCTTTGGAGGAGTATTTTAACTACCAAGAGTGGGAGTCGAGGAAAAGCTACAAAAGCAAGTGTTTTGAAGGAGCATGGAAGATACCTCATGCCAGGGCGCCCCAGAAGGGGGGCTGGGTGCCACTTTTTGCGAACACCTCGCGCCTGGGCGCCCCAAAAGGGGGGCTAGGCGCCACTTTTTGCGCATACCTCGCGCCTGGGCGCCCAAGAGGAAGGGGGCTGGGCGCCACTTTTTCTGACTTGGAACCCTAGACCTATTTAAGGCTTCCGTGCAATGAGGGTGGGATCTTCTCGGCGGCTAAAGCTAGAAACACCATTCTTGGACCTCTGGGAGCTGGTTTTGAGCAGTGGGAACTCTCCATTCTTCCTCCTTGGGTCTCCATCTCTTCCATTTTCTTCCATTGTAAGTTCAAGCTCTAGCTCTCCATGACTATGGAGAGCTAAGTTCATTTTGTTAGGGAATGATGTAACTACGAAACTTTCTTGTAAATGCACTTGTGTTCAATGAATTTAAGCTTCTTTCATTTATTGTGAGTGTTTATTTCCTTCTCTTAAAGCTTGTTGTGATTTGATCAACCATAGCATGAATCTTAGGTTTGCTTGATATTGGGAAGTATTATGTGAACTTTGAACTGGAATGGACACCTAAAGGAAATTGTGTCTAGGGATAGAGTTTGGCCCTTTAGTTGTCTTAAACCACTATTCTTAATGCAGATGAACTTTTTAGGTTACCAAGGGATTGGAATTTAATGAGTGAGTCTAGACTCTCTCTACCAAGGGATTGGGTTTGAGTATTGTAGCAGGTTGACATGAGCAATTAAATGAAGTAGTAGTAATGTGCATTTGCATGAGAGTGTAGTAATTACAATCATTCTCCAACATCTCCATTCCATATTGTATCATCTTTAATTAATAAATTTTCAAGTGTTTTAACTCCAAGAAGTTAAATTTATCGCTTATATATGATGTTAAATTTCATTGCACAAAAACCATGTTAAGAGGGAATATTTTTTAGTCTAAATTAGTTAGATAAGTATACGATTGTAAAATGTCATACGAGTTCTTTGGGATACGATATCCGCTCTTACCGGTTTATTAATTAGAACGATTTGGTACGCTTGCTAGAGAGTTAACATTCACTCTAAGAGAATGGATACATTTGAGCAACTAATCCTTGACTGGTAATCCCTTAAGTTTTATATTAATAATAGCAGCAACACTATTGCTCTCTCAGTTGCATGCAGGCAATTCACAAACTCTTTCGGTTGGAGAGTGTAGTCCAAACTTTTACATGATAATCACAATTACATAAGCAAAACCCTAGATAAATAAATGGATGATAATGTTACTGGAAATGGAGAAAGTGAAGAGTTGTGAGGATGAAGAAGATGAAGTGAAATATAAAACATATTTTTTAAATTAAATAATTCATTACATGTTACGTTGACGAAGAAGAAGAAAGATATGTTAGATAGGTATTAAAATGTGTTGGGTACGAAGATATTGTAGTTTTTTCTATATATTATACAGAATATCTGGTTTATTCATATAAAAAGATAAGTAATTTTCTAGTACCAATACAATACATATATGATATACTTAGTGATTGGATTCTCCACATGAAAATCCATCCTAAAAAGATAGCAAATATTTTCATCGTTTTTTACCATGACATTCATTTATTAATATTATCAAGACTATCACAAATGTCTAAATAATACTTCATAACTCAATAATTATATTTATTGATAACAGATAATATGTATTTCATAATGCTTAACATTACATATTAATGATAACTACTATGTCATAACATTTTGATCATTTGTTTTATCACATTTCACTTACAAATAATTACACACCACAATACATATATATGCACATAATTAAATATCATAGATAAGATATCATGAAAAAAGTATTACTTAAGCAAGAATGACTTGTTTGAGTGAAAATTTAATAAACCAAAAGTCATTAAACTCAATATAATTAAAATAACAACATATTTAATCTCAAACTTTACTATATCATTTTGACTTATTCAAACTTGTTTTGAACTAAAAGTATCTCTTAAGCTTCACCAAATTATCAATTCTAATGTGTCATGTGAAACAATTATTCAACGTAAAAATTAAATCCAAAATATTACATATATACAACAAATAAATTAATAAATTGTAAAATAAAACTAATTTCCCTTAAGTTAATTTTTGTAAACTCTAAACAAAGAATGAGGAAAACTATAGAAGTTAGGGTAATGAAATACAACCTAATTTATAAAAATAAGATTTATATGGAATTGCTAAGTTTAATAGAATCTAGTTAGATGTAAAAATTATATTTTATGTGGAAATTGAGCCTTGGACAGCTAAAAAATTGTGAGTTGAATATGTTGTTGGTTTTAAAATTAAACTGAAAAAGAAAAATCAATTATTGAAGTATTAAAATTGAAACGGTTAAAAAGCAGAGATTCTCTGCAGACATTATTGAAGAATGAAAGGAAGAATTTGGTAATCCCCTGTTTGAAGTTATGCCTAAAGTGTTTGCAATAATTTGTGTGATTTTTATTGGAATAAATTGAAGTAATTTGACGGTATATAAAAAGATTAAGTGGGTTGGTTATATGAGAAGTATTGGAGATGCTTTTAAGAAAAAAATGTAGATAATCCATTTTATGGCACTCTTGTCGGTATTGCTCTGTTATACTTTTTTAAATCCAGTCAATTTAACAAGGGGACTGTCCCAAACACAAAGTTAAGTCAATTCAAGGATTGACCTGGTTTAATGTTTCATGAATTAAAAGAAAGAATTAAACTGTTTTCAACATCCAAGCTCGAAAGCGATCAGTGAACTTCTCACAAGCATTCCAAAGATGAGGATATGCTTCTATCGCCTCCACTAGCAGAAAAATTTGTGAATCATTCAGATCAACAAAGTGCTTATACTTTTCCAATCTTGTACGAATATCTGTAGAAGCTGTAAAAAGTTTGAGAAGTAGGTGACAAATATATATAAGATGGAGAGGAGACAAGAAAAGAGCTATAACCTGGAGTAATCACAACGTCATTATTGGAAACAATTCCAACTTCCTCTCTTTTATCCAACAAGTTCACCCCTTCTTGGATTTTGATACTTTTATAAGGTGCTATTTCTGTCTTGTCTTCATTCATCTCATTATCTTGTTTAACAACCTGGGAATCTTGTATAAGTATATTTGCACCGCTTAAGTTGTGAATTGTAACACCACTAACCAAGCTAATGTTATCTCCACCAATTGACAAGGTTTTAATTGTAGCTCTCTCTATTGCAAGTCCACCAATGCTCCTTTCTCTTCCTATTTCCTCAATATTCTATTCATCACCAATGGAAAAGTAATGTTTGTGTATATTTGAACTTATAACTTTGAAAAAAAATTGTTTCATAATATACATCATGTATTGGTACCACAATAATTTGACAAATTTTAGTGGTTACCATGTTTACAAGTAAAAGTATTTTATGCGAAGGAGTTAGAATACAAGTTTGAGATGAACTTCTTACCTTTGAAACAGAAGTTGGTATTACAAAGAATCATGGGAATCCTACCTGACAATTTTAAAAATAAAAATAAAATATATAAAATTTAAACTCAATATACATAATATAATTAATAAGAATAATATAAAAAAATTCCAAAAATATCTCCATACGAGACTTCCTAAATATATTGACATGTATAAATCGGTATTATTCTTATGTGTAAAACATCTATTCATCAGGTTGTTACGTGTACAATACATGACTCTGAATGATACTCCTAAATATAGAACGTATCCCATGTTTCCATAAGCGAACACAACGATACACCTGGATTTATGTTGAGGCACACTAATTGGAAGGTACACTTCCGTGTTAATTTTACAGGCACAAGATATATATCATACTCCTGTAACTCAGTCAAATGAATGCCTTCCACGTCTTCATATTTTTGGCTCACATTACCAAAGACAATAAGGTGATAAATAGTTTTAAAATGCAGACTAGATAGTGTCAAGCCAAGTCAACGAGAGGTTGACAAACTGGAAGGCTTCTTATAACATGAATCATTAAAAGAGAAGTTTCAAATGCAATAAGTATAGCCCCACCATAAACGTAGAGTAGCTTGGTAATGTTGTCAACGTCTAAACAAATAGTTTCTGAAGTCACTGGTATAACTTCTCGGTTGCTACAATACAACAATGCCTTTGATTATTTTCTTTTTCTCTCTTTGAAGTTTGGGGGATTTAAAATTGGTTTTCAGCCTTCAATTGAATGAATTCTTTACTAACCAGTAAAAACTGGTCAGAATAGAGTTACAAACAAGCAATCTGTCCTGGTCTCTCACGAGTTACAGCGAAGAAACTTTACCGAACAAGCAATCACTAAATCTGAAAGTGTACTAGACAAATGTTACAAAATAAAATTTCAGCTTCTAAAACATCCGTGGTTAATGTCTCATTGGTCTCTAACCAAGTGTGACTTAGTGTACAGTTAAATCTAAAATACTGTGGGAAGAATGCTAAAGCACAACCCAAATAATTGTTTCACTATTGCATAACCTACAAGGCGGTTGGTTCTTCTGTAGCAGCAGCATGAAGAAGCTCATCTGGAGTTGCAGCCGGATCCAGGTCCCAACACCTTTCTGGCAAATTCTCGGCTTCCCCCTTCAGCAACCAAGAAGGTACTTGATGAGAAAACCGCAACATCTCTCTTTTGGGTATCCATTTTATGGCACTCTTGTCGGTGTTACTCTGATATACTGTTTTAAATCCAGCCAACTTAACAAGGGGACTAACACAAACACCAAGATCCTCAGAGTAATCATCCAGCACTTCAACCATTTCATACTGATGCCTCACTTCATCTGGAGTAGATCTGTTCCAGTCTGGTGACCAATTTCGATACACAGCCCAAATATCTCCACTTCTGGGATATATGCGGACACAACCCCCTCGACCAGCCTTCTCCTGACTTAGAACATGAGAAAATATGTTAACCTGATCAACAACATCTGAATTAAAGGCCCTGAAATTTCCACAAGATTTGGTAAAACCTGAATCCAGCCAGTTTACTGGGCCAAACTCACTATCAGTTTTGGAACTGAGGTAACTGATGTGAATCTTGAATGGATTGACAGTCACGACCTCACGGATCATACAATACAACCGTGGCATTCCATCTTCTTCATCGTACAGGGCCCATATTTGCTTTGGCCTGAAGCATTCCTCTGACCTATCTTTATCAAAGTCGTGAAAGTCAGAATCTGGGACAGTAATTGAGATTGGACCAGCTTTCCCATTCTCTAGCTGTAGACCAGAAACATTCAGGGCTGTTTTTCTACATGTCTCTCTTTTTACTGGACCAACTTGAGCTTGAGATTTTTCTCTCTCTTTCAGAGCTGCAGATTCTACTTCGGATGACAGCTTCATCTCCTCCAGTTTCTTCCTGATTACTGTCCTGGCTTTCTCAATCAATAATTTTCTTGCATCAAATGCCGGTGCCATGGAACAATGTTTGGTTTGAACTTCAACTGCACAGGAAGGTTTCTGACCGTGTCCAGTGCTATCATTTCCGTTAGACACTATTGCCTCTAGACCACATTTTGAACCCTTTTCTTCGTAGCCATTTCTGAAAGTGCCTCCCACAACAACTTTCTGTTTCTTGTCAGGTCTACTTAGTTTATCTTCCTGTGGTTCACTATAGGAGAATGGTACATCTGAATTTGTATTCACCATGATCTCTGCTACATGATGCCTCTTATCAGCTCCTGTTTTGAGTTTTGGTCTTCCCCTCTTCACATTTCCATTTGCCCGATTGACAGAATCAGCAGGTAAGGTAGTTGATCCGTTTTGATTAACAACTCCAGCAGATCCCCACTGAAATGAAACATTTGGAACGTACTCATATCCATGTCCAGAATGATATCCTGCAACCCCATTCCCATTGAAATAGGGGGCAGTGGTTGGAACATATGAGACACCATCAAATGAATGACTTGCATACCCATTTCCTGGCACATATGACCAAGGACAATATGGAAATGAACCATTTGCCGGGGCCGCCCCAGTTTCGACAGCCACGAAAGTGCCACGGCAGTTCTTACAAGACAGTCTTTTATTCACGTACTTGCGCAGATACTCGTACTGAACCTTACAAGAGGTGCAGATTGTCCAAAAGGTGTCAAGCCCACCGCGAGGGGTTGACAAATTGGAACATTTGTTATAACCTGCAGCCCCTGTAGCATGGGCAGGAGACAGATTCATCTGGTTAGTCCCACCCAACTGCGCATTTCTCTTGAGATCATAAGAACTGCGCATAGCACTATCTGATAGCCAAGTCCAAGCCTCGGAAACAAGCTTAAATGCCTCGTCAGCTCCCACACACTTGTTCTTATCTGGGTGAAGCAACACCGCCAACTTCTTGTATTGTTTCTTCACAGCCTCCTTATCTGCAAAAGGTTTTAATCCAAGAATCGAATAGTAATCTAGCTCACCATTATGTTTGACCTCAGAGGCGATGTAAACTTCAAATGTGGCCACCATTTGCGATATACCCTCTAATCCTGGACAAAGTGTTCTAGCCTTTACAGCATAGTTTTTTGCACCTGCAAAGTCCCTCACAGCAAATCGCTTTTCAGCAATCTCTACCGCTTTAAGTGCTTCCTCCTTGTTCGCTTCCATGTAGGAACAAAACTCACTTCACAACTGAACTCTTGAAACAGAAACTAAGACCCGCCCAACATCTTTTCCAATATCACATATAACCTCGTTTCCATGTCTGCTAACAGTTTTGGAACAAAAAGAATAAGTAAGTATTTTTAATTTTAAAACTAAAATCACTTCCATCTAAGATCCAAATAACACCAACTCAAACATTTTAGTAAAATAAACAAACATAAACACCAACATTAATATAGAACTGACAAGAGAAACCAAGCACAGCCCATCCAGTACGCCCAAATTTTGGAGTAAGAGAAACAGATCGTGACATTTAATGAATTGAAACACAATTTTCAATTTTCCATATACAATTCATAAACGACTAAAGTTCCTAAATCTCTCAATTTCAAAATCAATAACATTAATCAAACGGGAGAGAGGGAGAGATGACCCATCTTTCAATCAGCACCCAATTCAACTAAATTTGACAAAAACCTACAACTTTCGAAGAGATCGAAAACCTAAACCAAAAACCCCCCAAAATCATTACTCATAATTTATTTAAAACCAAAACCCCAGATGCAAAAAAAAAAAACACAATAATTTAAATAATAATAACAACAAAAAACTAACTCAGATTGGAGCGGTAATGGGGTGTTGAAGAAGAGCCAGATCGCCACGTGTAGTTTGAAATTAGAGCAAAATTGAGTGTGAATCTCGCTTGCTGCGCTAAAAACAGGAAAACACAGAACCCGATTTGTATGGACACAGTGGTGTGTGGTAAATGGTAAAGGTGAAGCCTTTGCCACAGAAACAAAAATCGGGAAGAAAGGGCTCGGGTGGCTCTCGGATCCGAAGTGGGTCCGATTCGGCGCAAGGTGGCGGCGATGAATAGGAGCTTCCGACAATCGCCGATCAGAAAGAGAAAGTTGCAAATAAAATAGGAATTATTATAAATAAAATGATGATAATTTTCTGAGCAAGTAAACGCTGTTATTACTGAGGTGGTTGGAACAACCTAACGTGCACCGTAGGTGCGTAATCACTAATGACTGCATGACATATTTATTACTTTATTTTCCCCTTTTTTAGAAAAATCTAATAGTATTATTTTCCTTTATTTCACATTTTTTATATGTTTTATTGCAGCCTAAATTATTAAAAAATTTATATATTTTGCGCAAGTTAGAAGTTAGAGAGTGTGTTCTATAGTTGGTGCGAGGTTGGATGATGATTTGGAGAATTACCAGTGACGGGCATAGGACATCTCGTGAATGCTCCTCATTGGTCATTTTATTTTTTAAAATTACCATTTTTTTCATCAAATAAAATGAAAAATTAATAGAAAATATTATAGAAAAATTATTTAAAACAACCCACCAGCCTGGTGACGCGTGATTTAAGTAATTTATATAAATATATATTATATTAAATTCAAACTTGATTACCACTATGGTAGACTTTAACTACACAATTTAACTCATTAACACTAAATACGTAATTATGCTGTGATAAGTTAATGTATCTATTTTTATCTTTCTTTCTTTTTGTTTTTGGATAGAACATTTTGAGGCATTGTATTTCAGTTGGATTTACGAGCTTGAACTTGAGTTTTGTATGTTTTAGGTTGAGTTGTTCTGACATTGATTTAACGTTGTCGATGTGAAATAAGTTGGACTTAAAAAGAGATGGATTTGGGCTAACGTGGAAGGCCCAATGACATTGGTCGCCGAAAGTTAGAAGGAAATTAATGTAAGCATGGACCAAAAATAACATTAATGAAATGATGTTGAGTACAGAATCAATGGGACAACAGTTGAATCTTGAAAAATCTGGTTGTGCCAAAAATTGAAGTGGTTGGATTGGATGCACACTTTGAGTCAATGATCACAGTCACATGTTTGTTTGTCCACTGTGTTGATTTTGCTTGCTCTGTCTCAATCAATGTAAGAAGGACACTTTGTTTTTCTTTTTCGTATTCTTCAACACTACTCACTCACTGTCACACTGTAAAAAATTATCTTATACTCTGCTCTCAACTCAGGCAATTTTTTATTCACATTCAGTAAATCATTTTTCACCTTCAATAAATCTTATACTTTATTTTAAAATTGTCCTTATTATATTTACAATTTTGTTCCTGTTTCACTTGATTGATAGATTATAAATGTTAATGATAAAACGTATAATTTCATCAAATAAACCAAGAGAACATTCGAAAATAGTATTCCAGAGTGAGGGAAATCTGAATGGAAGAATTAATGGTGATAAGAGTATGTGTTGTATTTAATTAATTATATGGTTATTTCGTATTTATATCTGTTTTTCTTTGACATCTAATATGATATCGCGTTGTTTTTTCCATGATTTATCCGTCAAACATTAAACTTTTATGTCGGATTCCGTACCAGTTTGAGAATAATAAAAAAACATGACAGCTGTTTAAGCTCTGATTTGAAAATGGTGACTAGAAATACCACTTTGTTCTAAATGGATTAATCCAACGAAAAAAGAGATTAGTTAGTTTTCAAATAAAATTCTGATTACTTGTTTTTTTGGATAAAATATGTGTTTATGCTTTGTCAATTGTAATCTTATACTTTGCGTTTGATGTACATCTTATTTTAAATTAAATTCGTACAAGTTTTTTAATTGAATCTTAACTTTAAAGTAATTCATTTCTTTTTGAGGAATTATTGGACATTTAGATAGTTTACTTTAATTTGACTTAGACTTATTTAATAAATAACCCGAAAACATATTTTTTTAACTAAAAAGAGAGTAGGATTTACGCTATTTAAAAAAAAGATTGACTTAAAAAGTAAATTTATATATAAGTAAATAAGAATTATACAGTATTAATGTTTTGATTATGATGTACCTTTTCTACGAAAATGTCTCGAGACTATACTCTTAGTAACTCATAATTACATTCCTTAACCCACTTTACTGCGTTTATATGTTTGTTTATATATATCAAAAAGAGTTACTATATAACAAGCTTTTAAACATTATACTTCAAAATTATGTTAAACTCTTATAAAATTCATACTAACACTTTAAATAGTCTAATGTTACAGTGAACAAATCATGCTCTATGAAAACCCAAACGAACTATATTCATACCTTTATAATAGTTTTATATATTTCAAATGTCATCATAGATTGTGAAACTCATATTAGTTATTAATTAATATCTTGGGAACAAATCCTCACAACAATACACCAGAGTGAGACAAATTGAAAACAAGAAGAAACAAATGTGTAATGAAAGAGAGATTAAAAAAAGTGAAAAGCTTATAGTTTTTGTAAAATCTTGTACAAAAATAACATTATTCCTTTGTTTGTGGAAAAGGCATTTTATTGTGTAAAAGTCAATTATTTCTGGCTTTGTGGCGTACCATAATCACTTCTAAAACGGGCTTAAGCTACCTAATGCCGCGGTGTAATCAAACATTAAATTGAACTTTAATGTAGTTCCGACATTAAAAGGTTTTTTCCACCGAAAATAATTAATTATAATTATTATAATAATAATAATAATATGAATTAAGGAAGCAAGAAGGTTGTAATGAAAATAAATGGAGTGAGTTTGAAACGAAGAAGCTGCATATGAATAAATAAAAGATATGAAAGGAGGAATAATCCACGCTTATTACAAGCATTTTTTTTATTGATATGTCCTAATTCAACTATGATATGAGGAAATTAAGAGATAGAATAAACAAAGAAATTAGTGATATTTTTTAATTTGGTGTATAATAATACCGAAGGCGCAAAAATGAGATGAGATCAGACGTTGATGGTGTTGCAGAGGAACATGAGGGACGATGCGGATGCGTCGCTGGCGATCCTTCCACTTCCGAGCCTCTCGTAGCTGTCAATGCAGAAGAGCGAGAGCGAGAGCTGCACCTCATGCCGAGTCCACACTCGCTTCCTAACTCGCTCCGACTCTCCGAGTCGACTCAGCACCGGTCGCACGCACACCATGTAGAGACGCTTGTAGCCGCCCAAGGCCACCACCACCGCGCGCACCGACGCCGTGGAGACGTGGCGGAAGCAGAGATGCTCCCAGAGAGAGTCGTCGTTGCGCGTGAGGCTGCACCACAGACGACACACGCACGCCGCCACACCCAGCGAGGGTCCGTCGAGTCGTTTCAGGATTTCCCGAAGAATGTCTATGTTGTCGTTTATGAAGAACTTAGACCGTTTCTCTCGCTCTCCCCGGTGCTGCTCCTGCACCATTCTTCCCAGCACCGTTCACACACAAAATCAATTAATGGCACACAAGCACAGCGAGAAGAGAAGAGAAAAAGAAATAGATAGATAGAGAAAGAGAAAGCGAGAAAGCGAGAAAGAGAAAGAGAGAAAGAGAGAGATTTATCTAGCTAGCTAGTGGAAGAGGAAGTGGTGGGTTTAAGAAGAAAGAGTGGCATGTGAAAGGTGAAGCAATGTTGGTGTGGGACACAAACGTTGGATTTCTTCGAATAATACTAGACTCGTAAATTTTGCAAATAAAAACGATGTAGCGAGACATCAGTCATGGAAAAAAAAAAGTGTTAATAAATGGCAATAAGCAAAATGATAAAATAAAAGTATGTGGGGGAATAGGTGGGGTTTTGGATGTGAAAAGAGAGATGTATTTTGACTTTGGGGAAGTAATGAATGAATAAACGTGAAGTTGTGAAGGGTGAGACCGTTTTCATTTGTTACTACGTTGGAGAGTCGTTTGTTGCTGTGGTTGTGGTTGGAGTTGTTGTGTGCATGTAGAGAGAGAGAAGAGGTTGTGTTGTTGTGAGTATCGAGGAGAGAGAAGGGGCCAAAAGAAAGGTCCAAAGCAGAGAACTGGAACCGATGCGGTGCTTTTTTCCTGTTGTTGGTTTTCTATATAGGTTTCGGGGTGAGCAGATTTGGTGTTTGTTGTTTTTGTTGTTGTTTGCATTCTCTCTAAATACCTTGTATCGCTTGAGAACCGTTGCGGATCAGAGAGATAGAGTGTAGAAAAAGAGTTCTCTCTCCCTTTGAATTTTTCGTATGCTTCCTGCTGCCGTTGCTTGAATAGTCACACACTCTACGCAGACGTTTTCTGGTTTTTTCTGGACCAGACTTTGGACCATTTTTCATTTTTCTCTAAACTTTTTATGACATGTTCAAGTCAAGTACTCAAGTCTGAATTTTAGACTTCCCACCACTCTATGGGGCCATCCCTGTTTCGTCACCAATCTATGATCTATTTCTTCACCCTACACCTCTAGATATGGGGTACCTATGCACTACATCCCTTCTATAACTTCCTTGCCTCTATCTTACTATTATTCACTCTTTCATTTCATGCTACAAATAATGAGTGTCTCCATATACATATACAATGACTGATAAGCTGTTTTTGTTAACAAAAACATAGGCTCTAATTTGTCTCTAACATCAAGTTAAATAAAAGATTTTAAATTTAATTTAATTTTAAAAAAATCATCTTTAGTCGACGTTAAATTTTTAATAATTTCGAGTTCGAAAAATCATATAAATGTTGTATCAAAATTGTTCGGGTTAAAGATGAAAGGTTGTTATTATACGGTAACTTCGTACCATCTTTCTTATATTACTTGGTGCGGTAGGAAAGTGTTGAATTACAGTTTTCTTCTTCTTCATGAGTTGAAAATGTGGCAAAAAGTAATACACAAATGTAATTATTTGTTACTATTATTAGCATATACACGACTGCAAAATGGGACAAGACACTGCAATGCATGTGTATGATACCAGTATGCATTAACAGCTGGCAAGTGCGCTGATAAGGTTGAAAACTTTACATTTTAAACTATACAAAACTAAGTACAACATCAAGCCAGAGTTGACTCTCCTTGCCTATTATCGTATAGATAGCATCAGATCTCTGTATATATATTTTTGAAACATAATTTCCCTTTCCAACGCTCCAAGTAAAACTTTGGATTCCATCAGTTTTCAAGATTTGGTTAAATTATCTTTTTCATTTTGACTTATGCCCCGAACTTATTCGACCAAATGTTTCATTCACTTAGTTTAACTATAAAATAAAACCGATAGACTAATGTAGTTTTTAAAGTATAATAATCTTAGTCTGTCTATCACCTTTTCCTAATATTTCGTTCGTAACGATGTTAAGTTTCATATTAAATAAATATATAAAATTAAAAGGTTAAAATTCATTCATTCGTTATCTTAAGATTTTGAGTTAAAAGTTACATCAATTTCTTAAGAAGTTAGACTCCAGTCTAATTGATAGTGTATCGGTGAACATCAACCTCGATATAGACTATCAGACATGATATAAAAATTGATACCATGATTTCCATTTCTTTATTAAATTACTATGACCTAAGAATCATTAATTATATTTTGATTAATCAATGTGGACTGGAAGAAACTGAGAAAGATGCTGTGTTGAGTTGAAGACAAGAAGATGAAGGAGTTTGATTTTCCCCTTGCAATCAAGTTGGCATGCATATGAAGAGTGACAGTGCATTTGGGGAAGCAGAAGTAGAAAAAAGTTTTGGTGATGAAAGGAAAGAGGGTGAATGATGCTTCACCAAATTTGAAAGGAAGCAGTGACTAAAGTTATTTCCTTGGGAGACACAGGAATAGAAAAGAGAGGGTACAGGAAATAGGAGGAAAAAATGATGTGAATTTGAATAGCAACAAAGAAAAAGGTGAGAGGGGTTTTTGTTTGAGATGATGGTGTGAGGCAATGAGTATTGAAATGTCTGATGGGGTTGGATTTTCTCCCACAAAGGCAAAGCACCAAGTCCTTTGAGACAGAAAGCATAAAATATAATATCATCTTGTTAGGAGGCGTGAAATTGACATTTGATTTATTAATTAGGGTTTGTGTAGAGAGAAAGTGGTTCCCACCACACTGCAATTTAGAGAGAGTGTGTCATAAGAGGTTGTTTTTATTGAATTGGACTTGTTCGTTGGACACACTCGAGGGAGGCACTGTTCCCTATTCTTGCTCTTAGCAACTCGATAACTGCAAAACTACAACAAGGAGATGGCTTTAAACTTTGCAACCAACAAATTTTTCACCATTTTTTTTTCACCTCTCTTCTTTCTCCCCCCAACAACTATCCTTTGTACTTTCTTCTTGTAAACTTGTGCCCACATACTCATTAGTCAACTAGCTACTTAAGTTATACTATGTATCTATACGTCAACATGTATATATACCCAATCATCTGTCATAATCTCTTTATGCACAATTTCATTTTTCCACTTATATCCACTGTTTTTTGATCCTCAGAGTTATTGTTGTTGTAGATTATTCAATATCCAATCATGGAATAACTTTCATGGTGGTAAAGATGCTTATCATCAAAAAGTATAAAGAAAAGGGTCAAAATTTATAGTCGCGTCATTTTTTAATCCGGCTGATCTTGTTTGTTTGGTTAGAGAAAACAAAAACAGAGGTGGTGCTGTCATGGTGAAGTGCTGCTCATCTCATTAAATTTAAGTATCATTCCTATATAATTTAACGAATTATACATAGAGGGATAGTTTTTATATTGTTAAGTAATTGAAGGATTATATATTTTTGTGTTTGCATTATAAATTTTGATACAATATTGTTTTCGGACTTTAAAAATAAATATACATTGTCTTTCTAATTTAACAGTTTTAAATTTTTTAACTTATCAAATAAAGTTTTAAATCGACACTTAAGTCGTTTATATCATTTAATAACTTAAATGACAATCTGAAATATTATTTTACATTTAAATAACTATATTCATTCATTTTTAAAGTTTTTAAATTAAAATGTATTAAAATTTGAGGCAAACAAATTTTAATTTTACGTTTAAATTTAAAAACTAAAAATATATTTAATTCTTAATTAAAAAACATCTTATATACAATAAGAACACATCATAATTAGATTGAGAACCTCTCAACAAGGATCAAAAGCAAATACACAAAACAATTTTGACTATATCTTAATGTCCAAATAAGATGTTTAAATATTGACACATACTAAAGGATTAAACAGCTAAACATAATTAACTTACTAATAAAACCAATTAAAGGTGATTAAAGTTCAATTAGACTCAAGTAAAAGTAAAAATTCACTATACATACTACTAATAAAACCATTTAAATGTGATTCAGCTTTCATTAGATCCAAGTAAAGGTAAATCCACTGCAGATGATATAAATATGCAACTCAAGTAAAGTATGTGAGATTTTTATAAATAACATTTATTACAATGTAACTTTAGTGCTGAAATGTCTTTTACTTATATCTTACCAATAACCTAGAAAACTCAGAACATCCACGGTCGCTAATATTTAAAGAAAAACGTAGAGAGCGAAAATTAAGAAACATACTCGAGTTTGCAGTAAGATTTTTTATTTTTTTCCATCAAGCAAGATAGATTATTTTTACTAATGCAACTTTTAGAAAAAAAAAAAAGTAAGTCGTTCCTCTTTTTTACTCTAATTCTTACTAAATGCCAAGAGCATTTATGAGTGTCCAGAATTACCAGAAATTATTATATCATAGAATGTCAAAAACACTCGTTTAGTAACTTCAGAAAGAAAGTACACAAACCTGGTAAAAGACAAAAAAGCAAAGATCGCCACTGGATATCATGCCCAATTCGCTCAAGAAAAAGTACATCCAATTGGGTGTACTGGTCTCATATTTTTTTCTCTCTGTCTAAAAGAAAAGGTGTTGTGGTGATTAATTAATGGCGCATGAACAGTAACATCATCGTAGGTTACATAATTAATTAAAGTGTTTTGACAGAACAATGATTTGTGATCTCCAAATTAGCACAAGTATGTTGTGATAAAAGCTTTAAACAACATCCACAAAAGAAACAAACAAGGAAGTAAAAGGTAAACAGAAAGATAGAGAGGGAAAGCAAACAATGCAATGACAGCCAGGGAGAGGGAGGTTCTAAATCAACGCTATCTGCTAACTACTCTCTTAGCTACAAGTGGGTAACTGTGGAATCTCATGTTTATTTTCAAAGTTTAGCTAATATGGCTTGTGTTTTTCTTCTTGTGTCTTTTCTTCAACCCTAATTTATTGCTCATTATTCCTTATATCAAGGAGATCAGAGCAAGAAACTTCCTCAATCTTCACACTAAATTCCTATAACTTCACAAATCTCACATTACATGTCTTTCTGACAAGGCATCTTCAAAACAGTGATGTTAGGCATAAAAACAAATGACTATGTGGTTCACAGCATGCCAACAACTAATAACAAGCACAGGGGAAGAAGTTACTATTGCTGGATCCAAAATTAAACTTTGTTAACCATAAAGTAATAACAGAGTTCCACAGTTAAACTTAGCATTTCCAAGCTCTATAAAAGCTACTCGTTCTGCATTGCATCTGCTCATTGCACACTGTGCAGGTTTTGTGGCAGTTTTAACTTTAAGCATCAATGTTGAAGGTGGTGGAAAGTGCTCAAATAACTTGTGTGAATAAAATCTGCACCATCAGAAGGTGCAGTGCCATGACATTACTTGCTGAATAAAAATTGTGTAGGTAAGGCTTGATGCTAGGAGCTAGGTTAGCCCAACTATACATAGGAAAATACATTTTTTTAAGTATTTTGATATAATACAGGTGTCTTTTTTTATTAATTTTATCATTTTTTTCACTAATTCATTATTTTTTTATTATTATATTGACTTACTATAAATTCAATGAAAAAAATTATACATGCAAAATATTGTCAAAAAAAATCTGAATTAGGTTATCATTGTCTATGCATTTATGCGTGTTTCCGTTTCAGTATATGACTCTTTAAAAAGACTGTGTTTTCAAAATGCATCTTATGAAAAAAATTATTAAAAAGTATATATTTAGTAAAATATTATTTTTTATGTTTGTATTAATCTTTTAACTGCAAACTCATTTATCAATATTTAATAATTTGGAAATAAAACGACTAATTCAGTTAATGTAGCCTGTAAAAAAAATTATTTAAGGTAATATTTAAGTTTTCTTTTTTTTGGAAAACAACGACCATTATAGAAAGGCTTTAATATACTCTATGGTTCATAAGTGTATATGGAAAACATTTTGGCTCTTGAATTAATTATCGTACACTTGAATGAAAATTTATTTTCTCTTTAAGACAAACTTATTTTAGATTTTATGCTATCTTTCTTGTTATTTTTTATTTTAATCTTTTATAAATATCACTTCAAATTCTGGCCTTTAGGTTATACTATTATATATAATAATTAGTAGTAGTAGTAATATACGAAAAAATCTTGCAATGGTGAGATTTACAAAAGTACTCAGGTAAATTGGACCAGAGAACGTATTTAGATTAGAATAAATCTTAAGACTCAAAAGGTTTACAAAAGTACTTAATATTATTCGTGGTAAGTGTAACATCCCAATAAATAGTAATTACCATTAATCAGAACTAATCACATTTACAGAAAATACAGTGCAGTTTTAAACTAAATAACAGCTGCTCCAAAAGAAAACAGCACGTATAAAAATAAACAGTACTGTACAGTTCATTACAGCAGATGCTCACCATTTAAAACTGAACTTGCAGCACTTTACAGTGTTCAGAAACTCATCAAAATATAACACAGTTCAGTATTTACAATTCTGCAAAACTATATACAGAACTGTCGAAATACAGTTTAGAACTAAATCCTAAAACTGCTACGGAATGAGCCTCTACTGCTCAGCTTTAACTTCAACTTCTACGAGGTTGGCATCCTCCAAATTTTCTTCTTCCAGCATAGATTCAAGGGGTGCCTCACCATCTGCTCACATCCACAACGGATGATCATTGCATTGACAAGACGGACATACAAAACAGTAGACAACACAAGGAATGTGCAAGGGTAAGCTTAGGTAATTTAATTCAACACAATCAACATAATTTAACATATAAAATCAGTCATACAATTCATGCAATATTAAACACATATCCACGCATACAGTGACTCATCCAAATTCTCATAATTAAAGACTGTCCGGACTGTATGATCCATGTATCTACAGGCGTTCTTGCACCCGGGTGATGTAGTAACTGGGATACCCTCAACAGCTGCCACCCGAGGTTAACCCTTATCAGCCCAAGTACTATAAGGACTAGTGCCTCCTGCCATTCCCACGCATGAACTACTCTCCTCTACATGAGGATGAGCAATCACGGAATATCAGGATGAACAGCCATCAGTAGCTTAATCCATGGTCATACTACACTACTTCTCATATTCACATCATGGAGACGTTCCTCCTTGGAACGCTCATTCACAATCCAAATCTCATAATTCCATTCAAATCACCATTTGTACATATTCACAATTTCTCTTATTCAGATTCGCATTCTGTATTCCACTCTCTTAATTTAAATACAAGTTACTCTTTAATAGATCACAACGACTGTATTACAGTGCACTGTAGTCCCGTTTCTGAACAAAAGAAACGAATCTGTATCCATTTACGTGAGTTAAGAACACTTAAGAATTTATTTGAGATTGAATCAAAAAGATCTGAATAATACTTAGAATAATTCTAAGTATAATACTGGAGATTGAATAAAAAGGATAAGTATAATTTAGATATATTTCAATAGATAACCAGAATACGAAAGAAATTCAGATATGAACACTGTCATAAAAAAAACCGAACGTTAAATAAGAATTTGAACGAACACCATATACGTTCGCTCACGAGTCCAGGATAGGACGAGCGTTCAGTTATAAAACCGAACACTGCTTAGGACGAACGCCAGTCAATGACCGAGCATCAACTAAAACTAACGCGCATGGAAATGAACGCGCATGGGAACGAACGTTCAGTATCAGACCGAACGCTAACTAGAACGAACGCTCAATCTAAGATCGAGAGTTCCTTTGGGCGAACGCTCAATATAATACTAAGCGCCACTTATGACGAACGCTGGTGAACAAAACCGAACGTACTATTACCCTTCAATTTAATTTTTTAAATGGTTGGACACGCTAAGTTGAGCCGAACGCTCAAACCTAACTCTTGACACAAATAACGCTCGTTCTCGATCCGAATCCTCTCCAAATGAAAGAATTCTTACTCTAAGTTATTGTCCAGTGAAACCGAACGGTATAAGACCGTTCGATGACGAGCGTACACCATCAATCAGAGAAGACCAGACTTTCCAGATTTTCAAACACGAGAATTTCACAGTTTTACATACGATTCATAACTTAGAATTTATCTTTAACATAACTCTCATGCATTCCAAAATTCATATTATCAATCCATAAATACAGAGTCTTCCATCTTCCAGTTTCAAACATATCATATCAACATACAGTTCAGATCATAATCATTCCAAATTAGGCAGAATCAATCACATTACAACTCATACCTTTCATTTACTGCATTATTTCATACAACATTCCTGATATACATCCATTTCAATTCTGCTTCATCACACATATTCAAAATTCGCATAATGCATACATTTCAGACATCCATCACAATTCATTACTGTCATACAGATCAAACATATATTAAATTAAATTACTAAAGCTTCCCTTACCTGTTACTGCAGTGTACTTCCAATTGCTTAGAATTTTACTCTTACACTCACAGCTTTCTATCCAGGAATTCACTCAACCAATTCCACTAAATCTGATACACCAGAATCACAACAGATCAGATTTCTAATCATGCATGCAACCAGAATTTTGGTTCGCATGAACTAAATGGACAATTATGCAGAATGAGAACTTACCAGTTCAGTTCTCAGTTCTGTTCGGATCAAATTGATGCTCACGGTGCAGTGAAGGTGTCTACGGTCTCTGAAATTAGATCAGAGGAGTTGATAGTGAGGTATTTTAGAGAGAAGATGAAAGAGTGCAGGGAAATACAGAGAAGATGAGAAATCAGAATTCGAGAGAAAGAAGAAGATTGCATGAAAGGAAGAGAAGAGTTTTCAGAGAAATTATTTTCTCTCCCTCGTCAAACGGTTGAGCAGTTACTCACTGCCACCTGGTCTCCACTACAGCTTTTAGAAGCTTCCAAAGTGACATATGGCATTCAGTGCATGCAGAGAGAAAGAGAGTGGAATTTTGACGTGGCAAGGTGAATTAAAACAGTGATTATAGGATGGATTTAAGTGTGTTAATTATCAGGTTCTCACATTCCCCCTTACTACAAAAATTTTCGTCCTCGAAAATTCTAAAACTTACCAGAGAATAGGTGCGGATACAATTCTCTCACAGCCTCTTCAACCTCCCATGTTGAGTCACCAGTCTTTGCATTCCACACCACTTTCACGAGACTAACATCCTTTCCTTTGTAAAGTCTGGTGCGGCTGTCTTCAATGCAGACTGGTTGCATCTCCAGTGTTCTATCTGGCCGAAGTTGGATATCTTCTAACTCCAATACGTGTGATGGATCCGCTATATATTTGCGGAGTTGAGAGACATGAAAGACTGGATGAAGGTTGGACAGTTGAGGTGGTAACGCCAGTTCATACGCCACTGCTCCAATCCTCTTCAGAATTTGATAAGGTCCAACGTACTTGGGAGAAAGCTTCTTTGGACGAAGGACTCTTCCCACACCAGTGATTGGATTCAACCTCAGAAACACGTGATCTCCAGCAGTGAATTCTAAGGGTCTTCTTCTCTTATCTGCATACGATTTCTGCCTGCTTTGAGAAGTCTTCAAACGCTCTTGGATCAGTTTCACTTTCTCTGTTGTTTGCTGGATTAATTCTGGTCCAGTGACTGCAGTTTCACCTTCTTGGAACCAACACAAAGGAGTTCTACACTTTCTTCCATAAAGAGCTTCAAACGGTGCCATTCCTATGCTTGCTTGATAACTGTTATTGTATGTGAATTCAACAAGCGGCAGAACTTCATCCCATACTCCCATATGATCTATAACACACGTCCTCAACAAGTCTTCAAGAGTTTGGATGGTTCGCTCGGATTGGCCATCCGTCTGAGGGTGATAAGCAGAACTCATCTGCAGTTTGCTTCCCAATTCTCCTTGCAGTGACTGCCAAAAACGAGATGTGAATCTCGTGTCTCTATCTGATATAATGCTTGAAGGAACTCCATGCAGTCTAACAATCTCCTTCACGTATAGCTTAGCCAAATTTGTCATAGACATCTTCAAATTAACAGCCAGGAAGTGAGCGCTCTTAGTCAATCTGTCCACAATCACCCAAATTGAATCATGGTTTCGGACTGTACGTGGCAGATGAGTCACGAAATCCATAGAGATGCTATCCCACTTCCATTCTGGAATTTCCAAAGGCTGCAACAATCCTCCTGGTCTTTGGTGTTCAGCTTTGGCTCTTTGACAAGTTAAGCAAGAGGACACAAAACGTGCAATGTCACTCTTCATACCAGGCCACCAGAATGACAAACGAAGGTCTTGGTACATCTTAGTCATGCCAGGATGCATGCTAAGACGGCTGTGATGTGCTTCCTCCAATATGATTCTCTTCAGCTCGCCATCATTAGGGACACACGTCCTTCCCCGGTAACGCAACATACCGTCTGTTCCTGCATTGAAATCCTTATCTTTACTCAAACTGAGCGCGCTTAATATCTTCACCAGTTCTTCATCCTCACGTTGCTTCTTCCAGATTTGGTCAAATACATCACTGGAAATTCTGAGATTACAGCATCTGATAACATCCGTTCCCAAGTCAAACTGCAATCTTAGATCTCTAAAGCTTTCCACCAAATTCAGCTCCTTCACCATCATTGCAGAGACCCTTACGGCTTTCCTACTCAATGCATCAGCCACCACATTTGCTTTTCCAGGATGATACAGTAATTCAAATTCGTAATCCTTCAAGAATTCAAGCCACCTCCTTTGCCTCATATTCAACTCCTTTTGATCAAAGAGGTACTTGAGACTCTTGTGATCACTAAATACTTGAAACGTTGCACCATACAGATAATGCCTCCAGATTTTTAACGCAAACACCACTGCTGCCAGCTCCAAGTCGTGTGTGGGGTAATTCTTCTCATGAACTTTCAACTGCCTGGAAGCGTACGCCACTGCCTTTCTTTCCTGCATCAGTACACAGCCCAAACCTTGATATGATGCATCACAATACACTTCAAAAGGTTTGGCTGTGTCTGGAATGACCAACACAGGAGCGCTTGTTAATTTCTTCTTCAATTCCTGGAAGCTCTCCTCACATTTATCTGTCCAAGCAAACGGCTGGTCCTTCCTGGTGAGGTAAGTCAGAGGGGCTACTATCTTAGAAAATCCCTCAATGAACCTCCTATAGTAGCCAGCGAGTCCCACAAAACTCCTAACCTCCGTGACTGAACGTGGACTCTCCCAATCCAGCACTGCCTTCACCTTGGCTGGATCCACTGCAATGCCGCCAGCAGAAACAACATGCCCCAAAAACTGGATCTCTTTCATCCAGAATTCACACTTTGAACGCTTGGCATACAGCTCCTTCTCCCTCAACACGCTCAAGACAATCCTCAAGTGGTCTTCATGCTCTTCCAAGCTCTTGGAATATATGAGGATGTCATCAATAAACACCACAACAAATTTATCCAGGTACGGTCTAAAAATTCTGTTCATATAATCCATGAAGATTGCAGGTGCGTTTGTCACTCCAAAGGGCATCACCACATACTCATAATGGCCATAACGAGACCGAAATGCAGTCTTCTGAATGTCCTCCTCTTTCACTCTAATTTGATGATAGCCCGAACGTAAATCAATCTTAGAAAATACACAGGCACCATGCAACTGGTCCAGCAGGTCATCAATCCTTGGAAGAGGATACTTGTTCTTGATGGTCAGCTTATTAAGTTGTCTATAATCAATGCATAGCCGTGAGCTGCCATCCTTCTTCTTTACCAACAATACAGGCGCTCCCCAAGGAGAAGCACTTGGACGGATGAACCTCTTGTCCATTAATTCTTCAATTTGCTTCTTGAGTTCTACTAATTCAGCTGGTGCCATTCTGTAAGGTTGGACCGAGATGGGTGCAGCAGTGGTCACTAAATCAATCGTGAATTCTACCTCACGAATGGGAGGTAAACCAGGTACTTCATCCGGAAAAACATCTGAAAACTCATCCACTACTGTTCTCCCTCCACTGTTATCAACATCAGATGAACGCCCCATCTCATTGTCTTCATATGTCATGATAAGGAAACAGCTTGCTCCTTCCATGATGTCCTCCTTTAACTGCCCAAGAGTGATTGACAGTTCTTCATCTTCTTCAGCTGGAAAGAATAATTCCTTCTTCCCACAGTCAATGAGGATCCGATTGGTAGCCAACCAATCCATCCCAAAATTACTTCTAAGTCTTGAAGGGGTAGGCAAATGAGATTAACTTTATATCTACGCCCCTCAACTTCTATAGGACATCTTACACAAACTGTAGATGTCTTGATCCCACCAGCCGCTGGGGTTGACACCACCAGATCGAACTGTAATTCGCTCTCCACTAGCCCCAACTTCTCAACACACGCCTTCGAGATGAAGGAGTGAGTCGCCCCCGAATCATACAATACACCACACGGCTTTCCAAACAGTAAACAAGTACTGGTGATAAGGGTACCTGAGCGAGCAGCTTCAGCACCAGTAATAGCGTACACCCTTCCTGTTGCTTGTGCACGTCCACCTCTACCTTGTTGAGTTCTTCCAGCATTTGGAGGTCTCATTACCGCACGGCCTCCCACATTACACTCCTGATCTGAATGTCCATTTCTCCCACATTTGTTGCAGCGTTTAATTCCAGCCAGTTGAGGACAAACCCATCTCAAATGTGGTCCTCCACACTGATAGCACGTCACAGTCCTTGACTGTCCAGTTTGGCCAACCGGAACCAAGGCCTGTGATCCACCAGATGACTGAGTTGGACGAACGTATGGGGATCTTCTTAAGTTCAGTGGGTTTCTGGATGCAACCTGCCCCCTGTTCAACTGCTGCTTCTTCTGTTGCTCGGCCTCAGCAACGTTCTTCTCCAATACCTTTGCTCTTTCAACCATGGCAGGGAAAGATCTGATACATAAGCAGGATATTAACACCTTCAAATCACTCCTCAGCCCATTTTCAAATTTCCTGCACTGCCATTCTTCACTGGTTGCCATGGTATTAAAACGGACAAGATGTTTGAATTTGTTGGTGTATTCTGAGACGGACATACTGCCTTGCACCAATTGAAGGAACTCCACCTCCTTAGCAAAACGCACACTGTCTGGGAAATATTCTTCATAGAATTTAGTTCTGAAAACCTCCCAGGAAATTGGACTTTGAGCTTCTGTCAACAATATCTTCACACTTGACCACCAATGGCTAGCTTCTCCCGTCAACAAATACTCTGTGAATGCCAAACGGTTTTCATTTGGACATCTCTTGGCCTCATAAATCCGCTCCATATCTCTAAGCCACTGATCCGCTTCATCTGGAAGTCCTTTCCCATTAAACTTGGCAGGATGGTGCTGTAAGAAGCTTTCCAAACTCCATTCTGCATGGGGTGCAGCATTAGAGGAGGAGGCTCCTGGTGTGCCTCGGCCAGCTGCCAAGATGTCCATTAGTTGCCTTTGCGTTGCTTCTGAGTGAACACGAGAAGCCTCCATACTTTGCATTGCTTCCTGGTTTTGCCTCATCAAGGCAGCGTTCTGCTCAACCAAAGTTGTGTTTTGTTGTTGAAGTCTGTCTATGACTGCCTCCAACACACGGGCACTAATTGGTGCATCAGATTCATTCGGCTGAGGTGGGGGAGGAAGTCTAGGAGCCATTCGTTTTCTGGATCAGAGAAAACGTACGTTAGCTATGTTCAAGAGTTAAAAATTAATAACTCATCAAACACATATCAAGCACACAACGAAAAGCACAGTGCACTCATACCCTATATGTCCATAAAAGAACAAAACTGCTCTGATACCAATAAATGTAACATCCCAATAAATAGTAATTACCATTAATCAGAACTAATCACATTTACAGAAAATACAGTGCAGTTTTAAACTAAATAACAGCTGCTCCAAAAGAAAACAGCACGTATAAAAATAAACAGTACTGTACAGTTCATTACAGCAGATGCTCACCATTTAAAACTGAACTTGCAGCACTTTACAGTGTTCAGAAACTCATCAAAATATAACACAGTTCAGTATTTACAATTCTGCAAAACTATATACAGAACTGTCGAAATACAGTTTAGAACTAAATCCTAAAACTGCTACGGAATGAGCCTCTACTGCTCAGCTTTAACTTCAACTTCTACGAGGTTGGCATCCTCCAAATTTTCTTCTTCCAGCATAGATTCAAGGGGTGCCTCACCATCTGCTCACATCCACAACGGATGATCATTGCATTGACAAGACGGACATACAAAACAGTAGACAACACAAGGAATGTGCAAGGGTAAGCTTAGGTAATTTAATTCAACACAATCAACATAATTTAACATATAAAATCAGTCATACAATTCATGCAATATTAAACACATATCCACGCATACAGTGACTCATCCAAATTCTCATAATTAAAGACTGTCCGGACTGTATGATCCATGTATCTACAGGCGTTCTTGCACCCGGGTGATGTAGTAACTGGGATACCCTCAACAGCTGCCACCCGAGGTTAACCCTTATCAGCCCAAGTACTATAAGGACTAGTGCCTCCTGCCATTCCCACGCATGAACTACTCTCCTCTACATGAGGATGAGCAATCACGGAATATCAGGATGAACAGCCATCAGTAGCTTAATCCATGGTCATACTACACTACTTCTCATATTCACATCATGGAGACGTTCCTCCTTGGAACGCTCATTCACAATCCAAATCTCATAATTCCATTCAAATCACCATTTGTACATATTCACAATTTCTCTTATTCAGATTCGCATTCTGTATTCCACTCTCTTAATTTAAATACAAGTTACTCTTTAATAGATCACAACGACTGTATTACAGTGCACTGTAGTCCCGTTTCTGAACAAAAGAAACGAATCTGTATCCATTTACGTGAGTTAAGAACACTTAAGAATTTATTTGAGATTGAATCAAAAAGATCTGAATAATACTTAGAATAATTCTAAGTATAATACTGGAGATTGAATAAAAAGGATAAGTATAATTTAGATATATTTCAATAGATAACCAGAATACGAAAGAAATTCAGATATGAACACTGTCATAAAAAAAACCGAACGTTAAATAAGAATTTGAACGAACACCATATACGTTCGCTCACGAGTCCAGGATAGGACGAGCGTTCAGTTATAAAACCGAACACTGCTTAGGACGAACGCCAGTCAATGACCGAGCATCAACTAAAACTAACGCGCATGGAAATGAACGCGCATGGGAACGAACGTTCAGTATCAGACCGAACGCTAACTAGAACGAACGCTCAATCTAAGATCGAGAGTTCCTTTGGGCGAACGCTCAATATAATACTAAGCGCCACTTATGACGAACGCTGGTGAACAAAACCGAACGTACTATTACCCTTCAATTTAATTTTTTAAATGGTTGGACACGCTAAGTTGAGCCGAACGCTCAAACCTAACTCTTGACACAAATAACGCTCGTTCTCGATCCGAATCCTCTCCAAATGAAAGAATTCTTACTCTAAGTTATTGTCCAGTGAAACCGAACGGTATAAGACCGTTCGATGACGAGCGTACACCATCAATCAGAGAAGACCAGACTTTCCAGATTTTCAAACACGAGAATTTCACAGTTTTACATACGATTCATAACTTAGAATTTATCTTTAACATAACTCTCATGCATTCCAAAATTCATATTATCAATCCATAAATACAGAGTCTTCCATCTTCCAGTTTCAAACATATCATATCAACATACAGTTCAGATCATAATCATTCCAAATTAGGCAGAATCAATCACATTACAACTCATACCTTTCATTTACTGCATTATTTCATACAACATTCCTGATATACATCCATTTCAATTCTGCTTCATCACACATATTCAAAATTCGCATAATGCATACATTTCAGACATCCATCACAATTCATTACTGTCATACAGATCAAACATATATTAAATTAAATTACTAAAGCTTCCCTTACCTGTTACTGCAGTGTACTTCCAATTGCTTAGAATTTTACTCTTACACTCACAGCTTTCTATCCAGGAATTCACTCAACCAATTCCACTAAATCTGATACACCAGAATCACAACAGATCAGATTTCTAATCATGCATGCAACCAGAATTTTGGTTCGCATGAACTAAATGGACAATTATGCAGAATGAGAACTTACCAGTTCAGTTCTCAGTTCTGTTCGGATCAAATTGATGCTCACGGTGCAGTGAAGGTGTCTACGGTCTCTGAAATTAGATCAGAGGAGTTGATAGTGAGGTATTTTAGAGAGAAGATGAAAGAGTGCAGGGAAATACAGAGAAGATGAGAAATCAGAATTCGAGAGAAAGAAGAAGATTGCATGAAAGGAAGAGAAGAGTTTTCAGAGAAATTATTTTCTCTCCCTTGTCAAACGGTTGAGCAGTTACTCACTGCCACCTGGTCTCCACTACAGCTTTTAGAAGCTTCCAAAGTGACATATGGCATTCAGTGCATGCAGAGAGAAAGAGAGTGGAATTTTGACGTGGCAAGGTGAATTAAAACAGTGATTATAGGATGGATTTAAGTGTGTTAATTATCAGGTTCTCACAGTAAGATTCTCACATCAATAATGAAATCGATATCATCAATAATATATAAAACCCAACTCATCAACATGATTAAATTAAGTTCGATTTTTTAAGGTTATAAATAATACTTAACAGTGAGTGAGTTGTACTCATTGGAATCCATCAAACAACTTAGTATAACTACATTTTTATTTTGTTATTAGTTGAAACGAGTAATAAGTTCATACATTAAAAAAAAATTCAACTATCTAATAAATATATAACAAAAATACTAGTCATTTAATAATTTTATATTTAATTGCATAAATATTGTTTAAAATTAAATATAGAAGGAGTATAGTTTAATTGATATAATTTGAATTTATTTATATTCTTACTCTTTTATCTTTGTAATGTTTTTTTTTATAATTGATTACATGTAGAACTGTGAACTTAATTTATAACTCATCAATCTCAGCTCGCAAATAAATACTTTTAATTGGTTGAAAAAAGTTTAAATTCTTAAAATTATTATGTAAATTTATTTATGATTAATGTTTAAGTAAATTTAAATTTAGAATTTAAGTAATTTTGAGTTACTGTAACATTAAAATAATAGTTCATTACAAAAACTAAAAAATAAAGCATAACCACTATTTGAATTTTTTTTTTCAAAATATAATTGATTTATTTATATAGTTATTAAAAAATAACGTTTATTTCCCTAAACTAAACTGTAGTTTTCTATTTTATATATATAAGCTTATATCATTAGTATGATATGTGATCATCTATTAACTTTTTTATGATATTTACATAATATTGATTTCTTTAATTGTAAACTTAACTTACATAATAACTAAAAATATTAATCAACAAATTTGAAAAATAATTAATATTTATAGTTAAAATAGGATTTGAATTTAAGACATTTAATTTCCATAATATTTATTTCATTTTTTAGAATTGGTCTTATGGGTTAACCCTGTCAATATATGAATATTTTGGTCTTATTTTGATTTACACACAAACATTATTTAGTTTTGAGAAAATGTCTATACGTATGTTGATATCTATTTTAAATAAAGTGGTAGTTATCAAATCTACAAAATCATTGTACAACTTGAAACTTTGCGATATATAAGTAAATGAAGGAAAATTAGACCTCAACTAAAATCATGTTTAATTTATAATATAAAAATAAAATAAATTTTAACTTGTAGAGATTAATTAAATTTAAAATCATCTTTTAATAAAATATCAAAGTTTATTCTAAATTAATTTCATATATGAGCTCATCCGTTAAATATAAACATCTAATCTCATATAAACGTTTATTATATAAAGGATTTCACGTCAGTTAAAAATAGTAAATAAATTCAGTAATAAAATAGTTTTAATCTCACTTTCAAATTTCGTTGTCAAATTCTTACCACAGACAAATGAAAACTCTCAATTGATAACTCACTCATAATTAATAATTATTATAGTTTTTTTTTATCCAGATTTTGAACATACGATACTTTAGTGAGGTAGGGAAATCTAATAGTTTAAAGTTTTCGGTGTTGCTCTCTTCACCACCGTCACTTCTTCCTCTATCTCTCCAACTTTATGAAAAAAAAAAATTACAAAAATAACTTTTTTTACTTTTAGTTCTGTTTATTTACTTTAAACTCAAATCTTATCTTTCTACCCATTTTTATTTTTCACTCAGTCTCACCTTCCAATTCTTTTTCTCTCTCTTTCCAGATTCTCACCAACTTTATTATATCCGTTTGTTTTAGTTACAAAAATATTAATATAATAAAATTATATATTCATATAATTAAACTAATAAATATTTTTTTTATATAATTATAAAATTGTTAAAGAATACAAAAATTATATATAAAAAATATATATTATACAAAAACATTAAAACGAAAAACTAATTATATATAACTGCAAAATAAAAAATATATAAATATAAACTAATAACAATAAAGATCTTCAAAAATACATTATTAAAATACATCAAAAATATATTAAAAAATAATACATCAAAACATATAAATTACATTATTAAAATATCTCCAAAATTAATATAAAAAAATAAACTAATAAAAATAAACTTAAAAATAAACATGTAACTTTAAATGGATGTTGACATCCATTGATGGATGCTCACATCCTTTTAAAGATTATATGTTTATTTTTTTTAGGATTTATTACGCATCTTCACGACGAATCCTTCAAGCACCACCACACCACCGCCACACACCGATCTTGGCACGACTGATCAATTGCTTCCATCACCACTTGCAATCTCTCACTAAGCACACCAGCTAATGAAAGCCCACCACACTATGAGACCACAATTCTATCACAATTAAAGAATGAAAGGAAGAAGTAGAACGTGAAAAAGAAAAAGAGGAAAAAGAGTACAATGAAACAATGAGGGGACGAACGATAGAGAGAAAGAAGAGTTGTCGTTCCATACATGTAGAAGATTGGAGTAGGTAGAGGTTAAAAAATATTAATCCTAAAATTTTACTAAAGATAAAATATGGATGAGAAAATAAAGAGAGATAAAACAGAAATGAAGTGGTGGAGGGAGTAAGGGGTGGTGGTGGAGGGAGCAACACCCTAAAGTTTTTGGCTTGTAACATTATAACACAATAACATTCAACTAAAAAAAATTATTTCAAACTCAAGTCACTAAAAGAGTTTTAATCTATATGATTAAATAAGAAAAAAACTATATTAAAGTAAGTATTCCCTTGACAATACCAGTTATATTTGTAGGATTAATATAGTTGAGGATAGACTTGTCAATTTGGCCCCTTAACATGGTTTTATCATAACTTACATTAAGACTAAAAAAAGGAAAATGACACTTGAACAACCATTTTTGACAACATTTAGACATGCGCACACGTGTCAAAATCTGAGTGGTCCAGTTGGAAAAATTAAATGAAAATGGACCACTCAGATTTTGACACGTGTGCGCGTGTCTAAATGTTGTCAAAAATGGTTGTTCAAGTATCATTTTCCTAAAAAAATCCACAGAACTAAAAAGCTCTTCATAGAAAAAATTTACAAGACCAAAATATCTACAAATACATTGTGAACTAGGGTCAACCCATGAATTTTATTTTTTTGAAAACAATGTTCATTTTAAATACAAAACAAATGTAATTAATCATAATTTGTTGCAAATTTAAGTGTTATAATTTCTAAAAATGATTAAATTACATTTGATAGGCCAAAATTGTTGTCAAAAACATTTATACAACTTTTCTAAGAATAAAAAAGTAACAGTATTTTTATAAAATACATAATTCATTGCCCCATAAAACAATTTAACAATTAACTTTCTGAAATTATATTTTAATGAATTTGAGTTTTGAGTAATTAAATCATGAATTTGTGAAAAATAGACAAATTTAAAAATTAAACTAGACATAAATTTATTTAATGGGACTAGGCATATTTTAACCTTAACCCTATCCCACTTAAGAGAGAGTTCTGATGATGTTGTGACTGTTTTTGGACTATTTTTTTGTCCCCACTTAAAAAATTTTTAAAAATAAGATTTTTTCAAGAATAAATTAGGACCGACCCATTTCATAGACCATGAGTTAAATTGATAATTCTAACGTGGATTGTATTGTAATATCATTTAAATAATATTTATGATAATTACGGTAAATAAAAATCATAATATCAAACTCAGTTATGATTATCTTTAATATATGAATATTTTTTAAACGGATATATTTTGACAAATATATTTTGGATTGTTCCAAAATAAATAAAAAATAATAAAATTTATTGGATCAAGCTATTTAATATATTTATAGGATGAAATAGATACATAATTTTTTGTTATTAGGTAAATGAAATTGTACTGTATCTAAGAGAAGAGACAGAGGGAGAGACATGAGTGTAATGGACTTTGGAGGCATTATTATTTGGGCCATACGAGGAGGCCCACAGGCTGTAAACAAGTGTGGACCGTGGGCCCACAGGATGTGGGTTGCTAAAACTATAATGGAAGTTGCTGAGCAGCACGTGTGGCTCAGTTGGAGTTGCACACTGTCACGGTAGATTGAGGATGCAGAAGTAGTGAACTAAAGAGTTGAGTGATTGAGTGCAAAAGAAGCTTAATTTGAATGGAATTTAGCATTGGTTGTTCACCATCTTCAACCTTTTCCCTGCCACGATCGCTTCTTCCTCCATTAAAAACCGTAACCACTTTCACACGTGACTGGGGGAGAAGGAGAAGTACTTGCATACAAAGTTTTTCGGTATCTTATCACAAGTTTGTTGAGTTTGCTTTGGATGAAACCAGACGCCACACTCACTTGAACCCTTCACCTTTGCAGGTTTCTTTTTTCTTTATTTTTTTTTTCGTGTGTGGAGATGGTGTTGAAATTAGAATGGTTTGTTAGGGTTAGTGTGGATTTTGTAGTTTGTAGTGTTTATTAAACTTTTAGTTGAGGTGGAAATAGATAGGTTTTTCTAATGGTCCAGTTGCAGTAAACTTGAAACCGAATTTAGGAACGGTTTGTTAGATGTGTTGGAGTGGATAAAACATTGCATGTGGATTCACTTTAACAGGACTGTGAGTTGAAGCAAAGAAATGACATTTTGGTTCAATGAAATGTGTGTAATCAAGGAGCACTGAACATTCCATTCCATTCTGTTTTGAACATATACGAAATGCTGCCTTAGTGATGCATTTGTACATAACATAACCAATATAAGGGTGAAGAAGACAAAGAATTTTAGTAAAGTGCTCTATTAAAACAAGTTCTGTGGGTTGTGGCTCAAAATGCTGTTACCATACATTGGGTGGCATTGTGCAGCTGAAATGGGGTTAATGAGCATGCTTCAGGATGTGGTGATTTGTAATTTTAGCCCATCTTTTATTTTATATGAATTCTTGTTTGATTATCCCCCCTCTTATTTTCTAATCTCTAGGATTTTTTTTTGGGATCATTCATGCTTGATTAGGTTTTTATTAGGTTGTCGTCTGAACTCTTCATTGCCTTCCCAATGGTTATGATGCTGAAAACTGCTTAATAGAATAGGAGAACGTTAACTTTAACAGTAAAAATTGAAACCTTTAAAACTGCTCGACTTCAATAAATTTACTGTATTAAATTTCTTTTTATTGCAGAACTCAGTACACAATTCCATGTTTGACACATATAGATTGCAAGTGCTGCAGATTTCTTAATTGGTAATTGATAAACCCAACAATACATGAACGTGTTTGCCAACATCTAGAACAAGTTTCAAACACACTCATTGATTTTGTAAGCACTGTACATAAATAAAGTAAACAATCACTTTGATTTGGTCAATAATATCTAGAAAACATCTTCCATTTAATTTTGAAGGAAAATTTAAATGAAAAGGAGCTTTTGAGGATGTGGTCCATTGTTCCAATCATCAACTTTACACTTCTGATAATTAAATAATGAAGAAGTCATTAACTCTTGTTTTTTTGTTCTTTTGTTATTTAATTTTCCATTTCATATTATATTTTTCTTTTGGTATTAAATTTAGTTTAACCGAACTGTAAAATTTTCCAAAATCCCAGTTGTGGCTTTTGTCCCTTGTTCTGCATTCCTCTGCTTTGTTCTCCACCATTATTTGTGTCCACAGATCTTCACCGTACATTTTGTGTATGTTTTTTTGCAAGGAAAAGTTCAGTTCCATGAATTCTAAGGATGGTAAAGGAATGCTTAGTATGCTATCATTTGAAGCTACCAAAATTAGGCTTTTACGAAGTTTGATCATTGAGACAGAAACAATGCAGGTGTTTTTTCAATCCCTGTCGAATGTCAATTTATTATGTTTGTTAGCTTAACTAAACTCTGTTAGTAACAGTTTGTTGTCCTTACTACAATTAGCTTATCTACTATAGTTAGTTTACTAGGATAATTAGTTCATCTTTGTATAGTTATAAAAAGCTGAAGCTTACTATAGTAAAATCAAATTTGTAGTCCCTCATTCATAGTGAAATCAGTTTCCCTCCCTTTGTTAAGCATGAAACAGTCCATGCCTCTAACCCTAGTTTTCTTCTCCTTGTCCAACAATGGTGACAACTAACTTTTCTCACTCAATCTCTGAAAAGCTTGACTCAAATAATTATCTTCTTTGGTGTCAAAAAATCAACTTCTCCTCTTGTGGCTCCAATCTTCCATGTCTAGAGAAATGCTCACTCATGTTTTCTGGTGCAAGTCATTGTTTTAGGTTTGGAACAAGGTTCATGCATACTTCCACTTGCATACCAACATGAAAGCTCTCTCCAGAATAGAAGCAGAGTATTGCAATATGGCATACACCACAACTGAAATTGTTTTGGTTCAAACTTTATGATCTTAACTTGGAATTTCACACACTTTGTGATAACATGAGCTCTATAGCCTTAGCCCACAATTCTCTTCAGTCATGCACCAAGCATATGGAAACAAATAGTTTCTTTGTTCGAGAAAAGGTTGTTACCTAGCAAAATCTAGATCATTCATATCAAGTTGTTGATGTTCTAACCAAAATCTTCTCTCCTAATCGATTCCTGACTCTGGTTAAAGCTCAAAGTTCTAGATTCTCGTTCTCACCACCCTTCCTGAGTTTGCGTGGGTGTAGTGGGGTATATATTCAGTACTATATTGTATCTCTTTCATTGCTAAGATCTATGTAACATACTCTCAGTTTGTTATAGTTTGTTATCTTAACTCAACTCCATTAGTTACAGTTGGTTATCCCTACTACAATTAGCTCTTTTATTATAGTTAGTTGGTTTACTAGCATAATTAGCTCATCTCTGTAGCTATACATAAGCTTAGCTTACTGCAGTAAATTCAATTTTGTAATCCCTCATTCATAATGAAATCAGTTTCTCCCTGCACTATGTTATTCTAATACAAATTGATGTATGGTTGGTTTCTACTACTGTCCTAAAAAAATATGCCTTTGTAGTACCTGGTAATTTATTTTAGCCATAACAATTTCAAAATTTGATCTTTTATGAACTTATTTCTGCCAGTCTCGATTCTTGAAATACCATAGTTTCCACAAAACTGACAATCCCTTGTCCATTATTTGAATTTAAAATGTCTATGACGTAACTAATCATTTCAGAACTTGCCGATGTCACTTCACAATATATCCTCTTTACTAATCAGACTTCAAAGTTAATGTCTGTTCTTGTTTTTTGAATTTCTTACTAGATGAATTACTATAGTAACAATCCCATTCCTAATCGTGTTGCTGTTATTTTAAAGTAGTAATTTCTTCATTGGGAAAACAGAGGTGGGCATTTATTTTCTGAATTGTGTTATTATATATCTCTGGATCCTCCTCATTTGACTTCAATGTGTTGGATTTCATCCTAGTCCAAACTTTTTTCCATCTTCATGTGAACTTGAACTTCAGCCTAGTGCAAACCTGTTTTCAATGATACAAGAAAAAAAAAAGACATGAATTGCTGAAGTGTTCTGTATTTTGTCCTGTCTGGAAATTGTTTTACAATATGCTCACTGCCTCTCTCTTTTTTTCTTGAACTCATGCAGGTTTTTGATTTTACTGTCTTTCCTGAAGCAGAATATGATGTCCCCATATTTTGTGCCAACTTTTTCACCTCTGCTAAAACAAACATTGTCGTATTGTGAGTTAGCATCTTCTTCCACTGTTGTATTCCACTTATATAAAGGATGTTCTCCATTTTCCATTTTACTTTTAGTTGTGGAAAAGTCCACAATGTGGACCGTGTTTTCAACTTTTTAACTTACTCATAAGCTGCATTTCAGCTTATGGAAATTTATGCATTGTAATGCATAATTTTTTCATCAAAGAAGAGTTTAGAACTAATAATGAAAACCTATCTTTGTCTGCTTTGCATTGTGAAATTGTGTTGAGAATCATTCAGTTTTTTAATGCATAAAATAGCCTCTTATCCATGTGGTACATAACAGAGAACTTTTATATCATCATTTGGGTGTGGTTAATGCATATGTTTTACTGCTTACTAATACTCACCAAACTAGGTTTATCAAGTATCAAGTAGTCTCAGGAATAGGTATTTGATTGAACTTGTTAAAAGAAAATGCCATATTTCATTAAGTGTTAACTTTCTTCGATAACTTGAAGAGGATGCTTCATTCCTTTTTATAACAGGTTCATGCATCTTTTATGGTATATTTCTAATTATTCACATCTGAATGTTACTTTAAGCCAGAAAATTGTAGTTGTTTTACTCTAGCCCTTTGGTTTTGCCACTTTTTTTCTATGAATCTTGAATAAGATGAAGTTTAGTCCTGTTAGAATAATTACATCTATGTATCATCATTAAGCCTAAGTGGGTGTAGTGTGTTAGACAATCTATTAGCTATACCCATAGTACCTAGTTCGGCACTTAGGTGTCTAGTGCAGTTCCTTAATCTTTCATGTATTCTTGAATAAGTTTTTCATTATAAATAGAAGATTATGAGAGGGGTCTCTTGAGCCCTTCAAAATATATTTCTCTGTTTTTAATCTTAAGTAATCCTAACCAGCTGCACAGTGAAGGTCACAGATATTTTCTTGCAGAGTTACAGTGCTTGTTTTATAATTGTTATTCTCTTTAGAATGAGGGCTTGTAAGTAAAGAACCCTGAAACCTTAGTTCAATAAATCTGGCTATATCTGTCACAAGATGTCATGTCATATTCTATGTAGAGAATCGTGTATTTGATTCACTATTTGAAATTAAGTTATATTAGATGTACCAAAATCATCCTTGTTTTATGCATATTGACCTTTGCTTTCATTTCTTCTGTATTGTAGTTTTATAATCGAAAGTTATAGAGGCTTTTGGATAATTGGTAGTGACTCGCAGTGATCCATCTTATAAAGAACTACTATTTGGTGCAGCCATTGTAATAAATGAGAAATTTGTCATATTGGTCAGTAAATACAAAAGGATTTTGTGTGTGAGCTGCACATCTACTAGAATTTACCACCTACTCAACTGTAGAAGAATTCTATAGTGCCCATCCATTTAGATAATGTACTATTTTCCTTCTAAGGTTGCATTTTCCTTCCTCAATGTAGGTGTCTCTAGTCATATTGCCAGTGCTTGTGCTTTACATAATGACAAAGACAATGCTTTACCTAGGAACAAAGCATAAAGCAAATATGTGAAAAATCATTGTGACAGTCTGTGTAGTGCTTGGTTCTCCTCAATATTATTTACACGTTAACTGTCTTAGAAATATAGTATCTGTTCACCTATATGACGCTGGTACTTTGATAAAGATTTCCAACTGTACTATTAATAGGTACAAACATTCTATAATGCAGGGCACTAACCTTGAATTAATTATGTCAGGGACCTTAACCCCTTGCATGATATCATCAATCGGCATGAGTACAAGGATAAGTACTTTAAAAGCTTAATTCCTCTTGGCCTTAAATATACACAGGTAAATGCAAATATTTAGGGCAAATTATTAGAGTTATTGGTAGAAGTATTTTCAGTTTTGAAACAGTTAATCACTCAAATGCAGCATAACAATGTGCAAAATTTTGTTAATAAGAACTACTTATTGATCTGATTTGCCACATGAGTGATGCATTGTTTTAAAACTATATATACTCTTACTACAAATTCTCTGTTTTTGACTTTTCCTTTTCTTTCATCGATGCATCTATGTTCTGTAAATTATATAATTCTTTCTTAAAGGAGCTAGCGTGTTGACTTAACACAGACTTCATGCAGCTTTTTCCATGGGGAGGGAAGCTCACAAGTGAGTCTATAAAATTTTTTTCACCAATTGTCATCTGGACAAAGTTTACCTCAAACCCGCAAAAATACGATATTCTGTATTCTGCATTTAGGGATTATTTCAAGGTAATAACCCTAGTGCCATATTAAACTTTATCATTGACCATTTCAATTTTGCAAAATATAATATATTTAATATAGTTGGCCTTGTACAAGTGTAATTTTTTTTGTGTTGATGACTGGGACCCTGGGACCCTGACAGGTATGGTTGGAATTGATATGCAAATCAGTTAAAGAGACAGATGAATCTCAGGTTGTACTCAATCTCGAAGCACAACACAGATATTTGACATGGAGAGTTGAAAAGGTAGTTCACATTTTTTAATATTTTTGGACAGCCAATCATAAATATGATTAGTGATCTATCCACAATGACACATATTTCATCCTAGGTATAGTTGGTTTTGGGGTTTGCTAATTCACCAAGGTTTTACACTCATTTAGCCTCAGTTAATTTAGATGATGATAATACTGAAGAGGATTATGCTTGTGATATGTTCAAGAGAGCTAGCTACCTTGTTGTTTATTGAGCAATGTTGAAATTTGTTTCTACTTTCAAATTTTGACAAATA
The DNA here is from genome assembly GCF_029865625.1 of Vigna umbellata. Classification (NCBI taxonomy): domain Eukaryota; kingdom Viridiplantae; phylum Streptophyta; class Magnoliopsida; order Fabales; family Fabaceae; genus Vigna; species Vigna umbellata. The sequence continues at coordinate 14,292,178 of NC_142165.1, read as the reverse complement.
AGTTTGAAATGTAGTTTGAAGTTTGAATTATCAACAATGGACAGTCAATCCAATGGAGTCTTAAATTTAGAATAAATATTCTATTTCAAATTTAAATTTACAATGGACCTGATTCCTGGACATATTTTGGAAGTAGGATCCAGGACAAGGTGTGTTGAAGAAGTTGATTGGGGATACACTTGCCAAGGTAGGTCAAATCCTTGGTGGTTTAATTTCTTACAATTTAGTACTACAGAAGCTTACTTCTGGTTTTATCCTAGGATTTGTTGAGAAAATTTCTCTTTAATGGAGTTGATGAACTAGGAAGCAAAACATTCTATGATTATTTTCCACACTGCTGCACTCAAGAAGGGATGTTAAATAAAAAAGGCAATATTGTTGGGAAGTCCTTCGAAAATCGCCCATGGAATGCTAGAGGAGAATTTATTGGTAATTGATTTTTGAATTGGGTTTTATTTATCTAATTTTTGTTTCCTTTGCAGCTGTGTTTCATGTCTTTTGCTAGCCTGAGCCTCTCTTATCATCATTGTTCTGTGATCAATTGGATTGTTTCCCTTAACTGTGTCTTTTATTTCCTGGTACAAAGATTGGTTCTGCATATTTATGTGGCATTTTGCATGTATATGTACGTTACTGGTCACTTGAAGGTACAATCTGACAGTGAGATTTTAGGTGCAAGAGAAATTAATTGAAGAAATCATTTGAGCTTAATTTCCATTATTACGATCAAGCATGAGATGATTTCAACAGTGAAATAGGCTTAGTTTAGTGGGCTAGCAAATAGTGCACAAGATAGCACTCACAAGCAATATTACATTAAGATCAGACGACCTTCTTCTTAATTAACATAGTAACTAGGGTGTTTAATTTTTTATTTATTTATTATGCAAGATAATTTTTATAATATTTACAGAAAAACTTGTTAGAATAAGTTTTTTTAACTTATTTCAGTAATTCAGTTAATTTTATGAATAAAATGTTATTTGATTGGATTGAAATAACTACTCAGTGAAATTGTTTCTTGGTTTATAGTAGTTTTTAAGAATCCATGTGTTTTTATTGACTGTTGGAATGTTTTAGGTGAATGATTGTCAGCATGTAAAAGGCAACACTTTTTAGACATTACTTTAAATTTTGAATCGTTCAGCAAGCATTGAAGAAAGAGACTGCAATTGTTGTAGAGAATTATCCCATTAGATGTTTGTAATATAAGTGCTACTGTACTGTGTTATGTCCACTAATTTTTGTATGGCAAAAAAATTCTTTAACAAATCTCAGGCTCCTATGGTTGTACTTGTGTTATTGTAACATTTATATTGTAAGATACAATCAGCTGTGTACAATTAGCTTTAGATCAATCAAGTCTTCTAAATTAAATTTATATATTACCATTTAATTTATATTAATTTGTATAACACAAAAAAAATTATTTGATCAACTATTGTGGTTAAATAAAAAAGTTTTTTAAATCAATTGGACTATTTATTTGAGATGCTAGATAAACTGGATTTATATGTAGAGGTATTTTTTAACTGTGACTTATTAAACTAATTTGCATTTGTAGATATTTTCATCTCAAACATGTCGGTTAAAGAGTAATTTATAAATCATCATTTTAATTCCTAATTGATTTATTCATACACCTTACATGTACAAAAGTTATATAATTGTAAAGATCTGATCCATTTTTCCTTTTTTTTTTCTTAACTATATCTTTACCAAAACTTTCGCATTTTATTACAAATTCTAATTCAAGTATATAACAAACAGAAGAAATCAATATTAAAGTAAAATAAATGAACAAAGCATGTTCCAATGTAAGATAAAGTAATCTCCTAATTCCTATCCTTTTTATTATAAACAAATGGTTATTGACAGTATGAAATTATATAAATATTTTTTATTTTATGTTTGAAATTATGTAAATATTTTTTATTTTATATTATATGTCTATATACTTCCATTATAATTTATAAAATAATAATTTTTTTATAAGTTAAAAAATTATATTATACCAACTTATTAGAATCATTCATATAGCTTTTATCTGAACAAACAAAACAGTAAAAAGGATCATTCATATAGTTTGGTCAAGTCTCTTTGGTTTCTTGAATACTCCGCCCTTTTATTTATCAATATTTCTAGGTTAATTCAAAGATTTATAAAGTTAGCTCTGAAATAACATCAGGTTTTAAGATACAACAGAAGTGTTGCTTTTCTAGAGATTAGTTTTGAGGCACCATTTTAACATCCAATCATTCTTAGAAGGAAGTAACATAAACACGTGAATCTGAATTTACTTTTTAAGCTGGATTTGAATGGACCTAACAGAAAACCGACAAAAGCCTTGATAAATTCAAAAACCATCTTAAAATTCCAAGAAAAAATTTATTTGAATGACAATCATAAAAGTGACTCATTGATTCATTGATCAAGTGGTACTGATACAAGAGTCAATACGACATAATTTATTTGATACTGATATGAACAAGTTGGAAAGACATGGTCAGAATAGTTTCATTCCATTCTCAATCCATCTAAGCCATGCGCGTAGACTCTTTAAGGCTTAAATTTAATGATGTCCACAGACACAACATCGAAGGTGCTGCCAACTTTCAGCAAATTACAAATTAATTTACAATAATATATAAATATGAGAATTCAACAGGTCTACCTAGCTACCAAGCTGAGCGATGGATGCAGCAGCAGTAGCATACAGCAGCAGCTAGCTATGGTATCAGAAACAGACAGAAGAACAGACAACAGAAGAAAAGCATCGTCAAACATAGAAGCAGGAGAGACTAGGGACTAGAGAGCAGTACTAGACTCTACCATCATCTGTCTATCTCACTTTGTCCTTCATTCATTTTTATCATATATTCAAAATGTCTAATAAAAACTTCCCCTTTTCCTTTTTAGTTATTTTTCCATAACTACAACTCATATATTTTCTTCTCTGCACTCTTGCACTTGGAACATCTTTGCATTTATTTACACATACGTAGTGAATAGTGTCTGTAATGAATCAATAGAAACATGCTTATGACCAACGACTCAGGATTTTAACCATAATATAAGGTGTTCTTTGTATACGTGATCATGATGTGTTAAACAGTAGACCAAGTTTTTTTTTAAATATCAAGCTTTAAATTTGGATATTGATTTGGTTCTTTTACTGCATTTGGAATACATATATTTTTATACTTTTTGTTTTGGTATATGGGACAAATTCCTTAACAAAAAAGGGTACTGCTTTACAATTATGCATGAAATGTTGTTGTTTTGCATGAAATCTGAAGTATTATCAAGTGCTTGAAATTTATACTGAATGACTGTAACTGTTCAGCAAATATCCTCCTTTGTCCAACATCTTAATTAATCATTTTTGCTTTTAAAGAATGTACATGATGAACATTATGATGCTATCTTATGTCATTTCAATAGCCTTTTTCCTCCAATCATGATATATAAACTATGTAACACTTAGACTATGTGTTAAAAATGAGTTAGGTTTAGATTGAAGAAAAACTTATGAACTGAACCATTTGCTGCTAAAGTGTATAAAGATTGACTTTATGATCAGTTTTAAAATGTCAGTTACTTGTAGAAATATAACATGCATGGTTGTGGAAAGAAGAAACGCAGTAACACTGCTATGTTAAAAACAAAAAATAGAATAAAATAAACAGTTGCAGTATACAATCTAAGAGAATGTGAAAGAGTTTTCTCTGCAGGTCATCCCTTCCCTCCCATGCACAGGCACAGAGAAAAAGAGGAAGTTGCTGCTTTCTTCATTTATTAAACAGAGAATTTAAATGAGAATAATAACTTTAATATAAAATATTGAAGTCTGGTTTTCATATACTATCTAAATACTGCATTTATAAAAAATACATAAATTATTTTATTTGAAGATATTTCTCGTGTAAATTTTTTTAATTATTTGTGAACATGTATATATGGAGTGGTGTGATCAAATGGGATGCATAGGAACAAAAGTTATCTTTAAATTTAATTTAATTTAAAAAATTTATAGTGATTTATGTAAATTAGTAATCAAGTTAAGTTTATGAATGGAATTACATCCATTTGAGCAATAAACAAAACATCAATAGATATCAAACATCTTGGAAGACTTTAAATTCATTACATCATAATCCAGTTATAAGTTAGATTAGATATTGAACAATGATTAAATATAATTTTTAGTTCCTAAATGTAAAATAAAATTTTGTCCAAAATTTTAATATATTTTTGTTTATAAATTTTAAAAATAGATGCATATAATACTTTTAATTTAATTATATTAATTTTTTTAACATATTAAATACATTTCATATTATTAGTTAAATTGTTTGAAACAATTATTTCAATATCTATTAGAAAAACACATTTAATATGTTAAAAATAATTAATATAATTAAAGTAAAATCATTATATTCAATCAATTATTTTAAACTTTGGGATCTATCAAAATTTCGAAAATATACAATTTTAATTTAAATCATAATTTAAAAACTAAAAACCCATAAAATTATAAAAATAATTTAATTAATTAATTACGTTAAATTGTTGAAATAATGATAATAATATAATAGAAAAAAGGACCATCAGTTTTAGTAGCCATAGAAACTATAAAAAGCTATAAACTAAACCATAATTTCTTTCCTATAACTACTAGAGGGATTAATTTTAAGGAATTGAACAAAAACAAATACTTTTAATTAGTCAGAAAATTCATACTAGAGTCAATAACCTCTTGAAAGTAATGCACAAGCTTTCAAACATCAATTATGATGAAATAACTATCTTAAACGCAAAAATAATCATTATTTAAAAAACATGATCTTGATTTATAGAAGCATTAAGTAAACATTGATAAATACAATTTATTACTGGTAAATACAATCTACTGCCACAAAACACAGACAGCAAATTCTGAAGGAGGCAAATAATATATGAGAGAAAAATAATATTAAGATGAAAAACAAAAAACAGCTGAATAAAAACCAATATCCAAATGAGCACATGCATGGTGGATTCCCATGCTTGTCTTTGTACTCACTAAACAATGAAATATGGAGATGCATTGGAAGAAAAGAAAGAGTAACAATGGAGGTGAATTTTAAGAAATAGGTACAAAAAGGAATGGAAAGTTAGAATGAATGGGAGGACATAGCATCAGAGTACACTCCTGCATCCTAAAAACCTAAACCTAAGTCTAAGTCTAGGGCTAAGGATTCTGTACACCAAAATCCAATAGGTTAATGTTGTTGGAAGAGATAGCCACGTGTCTGTCATCACCCACCATGCTATTCACCTCTCCTGCTCGCAGGAACACTCTCACACACAGCCGTCCTTCTTCTTGCTCAATGTTCCAAACCCTCAAGAATGGCGTAGGGTTAGGAGAATAGGTTACCACGTACCCAAGGTTCATGCAACCCCACAACCCACGAACCCACGAACTCCTCAACACAAACCGGCTCATCAACTCCATCGTCCCCACGCGCCAAACCGTTCCCACCCCACCACGCTCCACCACCACAAACGCCTCCGAACTCACGTCCATCGAACTCACCACGAACCCCGACGCCGACATCTCGTCCCGCAGAAGAACCTCCGGGTTCCACGCGTTGAAACAGATCAGCCTCAAACCAGTGCATGCCACCACGAACTCATCCTCCGTCACGCGCACCCGCCCCACCGGGTCAACCAACTCCGTCAGCATGTGCCACCCCATAACCGTTTCCGGATCAGTTAACGACCCCCCAAGGAACAGGCGCTCCCCGCTCTCCGCGTTCCAAACCTGGAACGCACCTTCCGCTATCCCCGCGAACAGACCCACCCACCGCCGCCGCGTTCCCGCGAACCCGACCAAGACCCCGCTGTTCATCACGAACCCCGACACGACCCGCCGCGCTTGGCTCTGCCCATGCACGTTGATAGCGTCCACGTAGATGTCCCCGTCCAGCCTGGCGAAGGTGATGTCGGAGTCGGTGATAATGATTCCCGAGACAGAGCGCGAGTAGGGCCCGAAGAGGTGGCCGTGGTCGGACAGGTAGGTGCTGACGTGGTCGTAGGTTTCGAGGTCGAAGACCCGCACGGTGCCGTCTACGAAGCCGCACGCGAGGCGGGTGTCGGAAAGGGAGAGGCAGCGGCAGATCAAGCCCCGGCGATGCTCCGAAGGATCAAAGCGCGGAGTCAGAAACGACAGCCTTCCAGTCTCGAAGTTCGTAGCCGTCCGATGCCAGTTGATGTACTCGGTGTGCCACGTGTCCCTCACTCGGAACGTCCTTCGCCAGATGCGCCTCGTGAGGTGCTCCCACAGCAGATCCGAGCGCGACACCTCCCGCCACGTGGAACAAACCTGCATGGCCAATGCACAAATTTTCAATCATCATCACCGTTGTGAACCCAACTCCATATGAACCAACCAACCTAGCTCTAAGTTAAAATAGCTTTCCGTTTCACGAAAGCTGCATTGATAAATTGAGCAAGTCCCTAGAACTCTTTTCCACAAAAATAGAAAGCCAAGAAATTCTATTTTCATAATCTCACGTAAAACAAAAAGAAATGTGCACTAATATCTACCTGCTTTTCGTTAACTATAAGTAGGTATCAATGGATGAAAGACTGGAGAGAGAAACATTGAAGATGGCAGAAGCAGGTAGCTATGCTAAGCTAAGCTAAAACTCAGCTCAGCTAGCTGGGAGGGAGCAGAGAGGTAACCATCATTCGCGTCAGGAACCAAGCAAACCATAGCAATGACATCGCGTAGCAGATAAACAGATACTCGGGACTAGAGACAGACCACATTATCAGCTTCAAATTAACAACATTACACCCATTTAATTTTCATTATTATCATGTCAGTGTACTTATTTTCAGTTAGATACTTCAGAATCTTAGATAATCATGCCTCTGCCATATAGCATACTTTACGTATGGGATGAAATATCCATACATACACTGCCACCTACATTTCATACATACTTCGCCATCATCCACCACCATAAGATATATATCATGCAGTTCAAAAGGGTAAGGCTAATTAACATGCCCTAGAGAGAAAAAAGAGTGGGGAAGTAGCAAGCGAAAAGAAGAAGATACAGTGTTATTATGTGGTCCATTGCAGGTACACGGCTAGATAACGAAACTAGTCAATATCTAAGTTCCTGTTCGTGTAGGCGTGTGTGTAAAATGTAAACATGGTATGAAAAGCGTGCTTTCCCACAAACATTTCACTTTCATTTCCAAGAAAGGTATGCCCAAGTGCCTGTCTTGTTCCAAACACCGAATCTCTGGTTCTATTCACGCCCACAAAGACCAGTCCAATCCTACCCAGGTAAAAAAACTTGAGTAACAAATTCTTGGACAAACTATTGTTGTTTAGCAGTTAAAGAAAACATCACATAAACAAGGGTTCACAGCAAACACTTTAAAAAGAAAAAAACAAACTTTCATAGCTTCATATGTTTTTAATTATGAAACTCTGTTTATATAACAGGCGTTCGAACATATATTTATCCAAATAGATCCACCTTTATATATAGGGGTCATAGTTTATAAGTACAACTAAACAATATGCATGCCCCATCTCCCAAGTCCCAACTTTGTTGTGTGTGTAATTATCATATCGTATATAGTACAGCATATGATACTATTTTATTTATTGGGAAAGAAAACTAAAATTATAATAGGTGTGAACTTCCCAGATAGAAACAAAAGGAATGGAGTGTCGTCACGACAAGAATAGGGCTCCATGTGCCTTTTGGCGTTATGCAATAGCTGCTTTTTTGACCCCATTTTTAGATTATAAAATAAAATATTAAGCCAACCACTAATCACCGATTATTAAAAAATTCAAACCCTAATTGAGATTTGAGAAGGTGCAAGGCTTATCCTGCAACCAAAAATCATGCAACTGGTTGTTTCCAATAGAGTAGAAGGGTACTCTAACTGATAAAAGTAACTCTTCTCTAGTTTTATGAATGCAAGTAAAGGAAAATTGTTATTATTTTCACGGTAGGCATAAATGTACACGAAATCTGATTCCAGTTTTCCATTGCTTCGAAGCACACCGGGAAAGGTTGTTCTTTGAACACAAAATATATATATATATATATATATATATATATATATATATATATATAGAAAAAGATTAATTATTTTAATGCTGTGGACAGTTACCTTCTCTCACTGATCTCGATAATAAATAAAGAAAAAGAAATGGTGTGCTTCCGAAATATATATGCAACAGACTATATATGGAAATGGTACACTTGCAAGGACGCTGGGTATGAGACATTAATAACTATTTATGCTTCCATCCTTGTGTTATTGTTTAAGAAAGCAACTTCTTTTCAAACAAAAAAAAAACTGGTATCTATATATTTTGAGATAAAAAAAGGCATGCAATGGATCTTCTAGCCTAGATAGCAGGAAAAAGCTCAGTCAAAAAGGATTCATGCCGAGAAAGGGAAACGGCAAATCGAAGGCAGTGTGAGCATTTTGATTGGTTTGTGAAAAGGAGGTCCAAAACTAGACATTTTTGAAGGGGAAGAGAGAACAAACATTGCAAAGGAGAAAAATACACCCTTTTTTGAAAGGGACACACATATTTGGTTTGAAAAAGACACACGTAAAGTGCTTTCAAGGAACAGTTTCTTCTCGGATGCTTGAAGCATCTAAAACTTAAAACCTAAATCGGCACTCGTGTCTCCTTATCCATTCGGCTGAATCTTTGCCTCTAAAGTTTAAACACAGGAAAAAAAGTTTGCCGCACAAACATAAAAAGAGGGATGTTGATATAATGAAAATAATAATATTACATATAATATAATTAAGTTAGTCCATGGTGTTGATATTTATTGAAAATAAAAAAGAATCAGCGTCTGCAGGTTGCAATGCTAGATTCATGTTTGACTTGACCAATATTTTGTCCAGTTACGGAACTGAAAAAGCTATCAGTTACACATGCTGAAGATTCTACAAATCTTCATTTTAAGCAAATTGAGAATCCTTGGTCAGATTTAGCAAAGCAAACACAGGCAATGTGAACAATGATTGCATGTTTTTTATAGCAAAAGCGAAACGAGGGGTAAAGAGGAAGATGAAGATGGAGACGAAGGAAAAAAGGTAAAACAAAAAACAAAAAAACAAAATACCCGAAAAAAATATGCAAGGGCCTGAGCAGCAGCAAGACGTCCATTGTAGTTGGCAGCATCAATGGCGACTTGGTTGGCCAAAGCTTCAAGAAAAGGCTCAGGCAAGACCTCATTCATAGGACGTTGACGAGAGGAGGAAGGGCCTTCAAATTGAGCGGTTCTCCTCGTACTAGGGCCAGGGATATCAGGAGCAGCAACAACATCATATGGGGCTGAAGTTGATGATGACGATGATGACGAGGAAGAAGAAGAAGTAGTAGAAGACATGAGTGAGTGAAGTGGGTGGTGGCTATAAAAGTGGGGAAGGAGGACCAGACCGGAAAGGAACAAGGACAAAAAGGTAGAAGATAAGGACACAAAGTGAGGGACCCAAAAGGAGATGTCTGGGAATTCTTGGTTATATCATATGTGTCTGTGTTTCCCTTTAGCTTCCGTTTATCTCACTTTTAAACCAAACCTCTCTCTCACACACACACACCCCTTTCTTATTGCCTTTTTCTTTCTTTCTTTTTTTCTTTTTTTTTTCTTTTCTTTCTACCATAAATAAAACAATTATTCCAAATAAATGTAATATATTATTTACACTATCTCCTTCCCCTAGCTGGTCCTTTTTACATTAATGATATTTATTTGTGTTTTCTGGAGATGTTCCCGTGCTGCAATGCAGGGACTGCTTTGGGCTGGGTTTCAATCCAGCTATGGCAACTCCACTGGTACCATTGTCTTCAGGTGTTTTCAAACATACTTAAAATGCTACGTGGTGGTGGTCCTCCTCAAACCTCTTCTTCTCTATTTATATATATATATATATATATATATATATTATATATATATATATATATATATATATATATATATATATATATATATATATATATATATATATATATATATATATATATCTGTGTGTGTGTGTATTTTCCTCTTCTTCTACTTTGTCTGAAGTGGATTTTTCGATTGCTGAAATTAATTTATTTATTACTTTTAAGGACACTTTTTCATTGGTCAATTTTATTGTTTTTAAACTAGACTTGGCGACTGTCTAGATTAATTCATTTTCAAATACTTTATGATTAAATTATCATGTGAGAGAGAGTATGGAGGTGGTTTTGTTTTATCCATGTAGATTTAAATAATAATTGAATTGAACTGTTGCACTATTATTTTTTTTCTTTTGCCTGCTCATAACACAACCACACTTTGCTTTTCTAAATCATAAAATAATTATCGTGTCATATTTTGTCTGCAACTAAATTTATTTTAAATGAGATGTTTGGATAAGTTTGATGACTGGTATATGTAAATAGGTTATTTTTATTTGTTTTGTTTAGTGTAGAAGAAACTGGTTGAGATGACTCGTTTTTACTCCTTAAACTAAAAAATGTCGTCCTTTTTTAGCCTTGGGCTGAGTTTAAAGTAGATTAACAGGATATAATTGAAATTCAATCATGTGTTAGAATGACATTGGATTAAACTTTTGCATGTTTCTATGAGATTTAGTATAATTTTAGTTGTAATGATTTAATGTTTATTTATATTTTTTTATTCTTAATAAGGTCTCTATATTTTTTAGAACAAAAAAATTATGTGATTTTATGTTAAATTAATGTTAATATTGTTTAAAGGATAATAAATTTATAGGTATTAATATCATTTAGAGATAGAAAAAAGGAGAGAATAAATCTCAATTCATTACTGTTTAAACAATATTAATTATGAGTGACAAAACAAGCCAACCTAGATTGTATAAGTTCGGTCTGTCTTTGATTTGTCAAAAATAAGCTGGATTGGGCTGGTCCACCACTTAATAAAGAGTTGACTTTTACAACTCGATTTATTGAGGGGTGTTGCTCCCTCCACCACCCCCAAGTACTTCTGCACCTCTCCACTATTTTCTTTTATTCCAAAAATACTCTACACTTTTCCACTATTTTCTTTTATTTCAAAAATAGCTTACACCTCCCCACTATCCTTAACAATCTTTCTCTTTCTCTCTCTGCATTAATGGAGCATTATCTTTCTCTTTCTGTCTCTACATTAATGGAGCATTTAAACTTGTGATATATTGCAAAATATAAAATTGAGAGGAAACTTCAATATTAGTGTTTCTACGGCTTCCATTTTATATAAACTTAAAGGTTAGATACAAATACAAAATAATAAACATAATAATATTAATAGTAAATAATATATTATTATTATTATATACTAACTTTATAATGACGAAAGAACTAAATAAATACCGAATCTTTAACAAATAACTTTTCTTTTATATTTTAAGTATTTAATAATATTTTTATATTATTTATCTAATTAATTAAATACTTTATTCAAGTTATTTGAGTCAAACATGTCAGTAAGTTAAAACATAATATAATGTTAAAAATTATAGATATTAAATGTAAAAAAGACACACATATATATAAACATTTTTCTAGAAATTTAGAACAAAATTCTACCATTTATTAAGTGATTTGAAGAAAAAAAAATATATTGAACAATGAAAATAAGATTGAATCAAGCTTATTTAAGGAAAAGTGTAAATAAAATTTTGTAATATATCACAAGTTTAAATCTGAACCATGTGAATGTTCCATTAATGTGGAGAGAGAAAGAGAAAGATTATGTGGGGAGGTGTAGGGTAATTTTGGAATAAAAGAAAATATTAGGGAGGTGTAGAATATTTTTGGAATAAAAGAAAATAGTGAGGAGGTGCAGGAGCACTTGGGGTGGTGGAGGGAGCAACACCCTTCATTGAGTTATCGAACTGTTGGGCTAATCGGCCTATTGGGCTGACTGTCAAACATACTACCAAGTTAATGCCGGTGTCTGATCCCAGATGAGTTGTTGGTATGTCTGGTTGCATTTGATTGATTTGTCACTTATTTTATTACACATCATGTCTGTATTTGACTTATTTATCACTTATTTTATTATAACATTCTGTCTGCATTTGACTGATTTGTCACTTATTTTATTACAATATTCTGTCTGCATTTGACTCATTTGTCACTTATTTTATTAAAACATTTTGTCTGCATTTGATTGGTTTGTCACTTATTTTATTATAACATTTTGCATTTGAATTTTTCATAATATATCAAAACATATTCATACATTAAATATTTTTTGTTTAGACAATTTATTCAATCACTACAATACTAGATTTTAAAAATTAACAATCATCTTCGTCGTAATTTTTAAGTTCAATGTTCATCATTCCCCTTTTCAAGGTTATTAGGTACATATTAGAAGAACTTCCTTCCACCACTCTTCCATCTTCGTCAATATCACCATCTAAATAATGAAACACATGCTTAGAAGTGAAAGTACAAATTATTACTTCAACATTCTTTTAGCTATAAATAACTCTCATGCTTACTCAAAATCCTTTAACCTATACTCAAAATAGATTCAATTACAACTGTCAAACTGGTCAGGCTAGCTTGTCGGAGTGACGAGTTTTTCACATTAGGTTTTTTTAACAATATTAATTGTAATAATAATAGAAATAAGAAAGTCAAATAATATAAAAAGAAAATAAAAATTATTTACATATATTAAATTTTAAGATTCTATATCAAAGTAATATATATTTCAAAAGTGATTAGTATGTCCTCTTTCATTCTATTTATACATATATATGTATATGTGTGCCAAATAAAGCATATAAATCCGATTGAATCCAATGCATTGTATTGTGATCATTGAGGGAAAGGAGACACTAGTCTCCAGTGAACATTGCCTTTTTCCCTGAATGTTTCGAAGCAGAGAAAATCTTTGATGGTCAGAGCAATAATCGCAAAAACAAAAGTGAGCGTGAATTCACTGTCCCTCATTTTTGTGCCACTATTATGACCCTTCATAATCCACTCTCTACACTATACAATCTATACCCACAAAACAAAAAGTTATATTTTCCAATCATTTTTCCATCTTTTTTTCACCTGTTCATCTTGCAAGCACATGCACAACAGCCAAAAGATCAACAACCTTTATCTTTGTTCGATCGAGAAAACGACCCTTTGAGTTTTCTTAAACAAAGGTTTCCAAATTTATGGTAATGCTCCTAATTTTTTCTGTACCTTATTTACTTGTGTTCATCAGATAAGGTTTCAATTGAATGTTACTATATAACCTTTAGAATGAAAAAAGTGTTGGACCTTTTTACTTATTCAAGTCCGTTATTGGACCCAGTCTCTTCCCTTTTACATCATTACAAAATCTTCGTGAAGTCAAGATTCTAATCTTATCACCTTTACCTTTTATTCTTTGAAACTTTTGAATAGAATAACATCTTTATCCTCTGCTCTTTGTCCCCTTCGATTTTCTATTCAAGGAGAAATATTATTTCTAGCTTCCATTCCCAACTGCAAAAAATTTACGTTTTTTATTTAGTTTAAGGTCGGTGAAAAAATTTTCATGGATCACTAAAGAAATGCACATGAATGAAAATGCACATAAAAAAAATAAAATTTATGTTATAGTCATTGTAATCAATTTCACATCCTTCTTCCACATAACATGAGAAAAAGAATCTAATTTGCTTGCTAATTCAAGGAATTTTTTTCTGACTATCTTTCTTTAGATGTAATGAAAATATTAACTGGAAGATAAATCCGAACAACCTAATTTTTTTGAAAAGTTTTCGTTATTATACAAAATTTAATAATAAGTAAAATTTATGAATCAGATAAATGTGCCTAAATTAGTGTATTTTTTAAAATTACTTTATTAATCCATAGAAATCGTTTTGTTTAGTTTCTCTAATGTAACAAAAACACGTATAAAACATAATGTTTTCGTTATTTTTTTAACTGAATTGTAGACACGTTGATATTGAATCTATAAAAAAATCCAATAGTCTAAAATAACTTTTCCAAAGTGAGATACTTGATTCAATGTTCTATGCTCACCTTTTGTCCCGATGTATTGGCAAATTGGAAGAATGGAACTCATTTGCATACAATCACGAATCTTCTTCCACATTATCGTATTTAAATTTTTCGTAGATATATATCAATTCTTTTTTATTTGTTTGTCGAGACAAATCTTGTACCACTTTATATTACAAACAATAATTTTATGAGAATAATATTAAATATAGTTAAGTTAATAAATTTTATATGTCATTAGACTTTGATAGTTATTTTACTTATATTTGTATTTAAATTTAGAGATAAAGGTTATTTTATTTTGCATTGATTCAAGCCTCAAAATTATTAATAAGTATATTTTCTAATATACCTTTTAAGCATGTAATCTTATATTAGTTGAATTTATAAATAGTATTAATTTATTTTACATTGATTTAAACCTCAAAATTATTAATCAGTGAATTATTCTTCTCACTCGTTATTTTTGTTCATTTTGATTCTTTTATTGTTTTTTTGTTTAATTTAACTTTTCAAATTTTAAATTTTTTTTAATTTAATTATTTCTGCTAAGTTAGCGTCGGCTTTCCTACATATCACCTGTTAATTTGTAAAATTTATAACTTTTTTTAAAATGTTTTTAATTTAAAAAATATATATAAACGGTCACGTAAATCATGATCATATCACAACAAATTATGTTTTTTAACTAAAAAGTAAAAAATAATAATAAAAACTTCACATTCCCATATTATATATTTACGAACACAATGTTAACATCAACTTTACATAAATAATCAAATTAATTTTTTTTTAAATTAAAAACTAAAGAAAACCTAAAAATAATAAATAAACCAAAATGAACCAAACCAAGAAGACTAAATTACAAATTAAATCTTACAAATTTCACTAACAAATATTTATTAACCAATAATTCCATCAACTATTCAAATTTCGATGTATTTGAAAATTTTATTTTTATAGATAATCAGTCATGGTCAACAAATTTTATTTTACTTATTAAAAAAAATTATCGATAATTAATACAATTGTAGTAGTGTAACTCAAGTCCAAACAATATTTTCATCTTTCCCTTCCAAATTCATACACGCATGCCTAGGATAGTCTCGCTTATCTTATACCTTTGTCTTAAGAAACTTCTAGCTAAGAAGAACATATCCAGCACTGATTAGCTTCGAGGTAAACCATTTAATTGAAATTATTCCTGAGTTCTTCCGTTACTTATAATCAAGGTTTTTTTTTAAAAAATAAGATTATTAGATATAAAGGTAGAACAAAAATATAAAGAAAGAAGGATTGCATGCAGGTTGTGAAGGAGAGGATGAAAATGAAGTCATTCTTTAACATTTTAACAGAATATTTTGTCAATTTTACATTTTTACATCAATTTTAATTTTTTTTAAATGTTACCTTCGTATCTAATCCACATTTTTTCTATTTTATTTATGTTGACGATAATATATATTTTTTTGTAACATCTCAAAAATATAGCTTCAAACTATATTTAAGATTACTTACATTTACAATAAAAATAGAACAACTATAGAAAATAAATTTTAACTTACAGTTATCCTAAAATAACCATAAATTAAAAACTTTACAGAAACCTACACTGATACAATCCAAAAGGGCAGACCGATCGATTATACAAGAAGTGTATTAACCGAGCGGTCCTATACTAAATACCAAAACAAAGTCAAGACCGAATGGTCTTACTCTTAGCAGAGACCATCCTCTTTTGTCAGCGCCTGCTTCAGAGAAGCTTCTGCACCTTCTGCTGACACCTACAGGGTGATCATCGCAAAGACAAGGACGACCGAACAGACAACATGACAAGATAGGAAAATAAGGGTAAGCTAGTGTAATTTAATTAACTATGTAAACAGATAACTCACATAAATTTGATAAAAATCAATAAGTTCATCATGCAACAAACAATCATACATTTCCAACCATAATCATACAATAATGCACGTAATGATTGTTCACTTTACTCTGAGTGTCCGGACTGTATGAATTATGTAGCTACGACGTTCTTGCACTCGTGGAAAGGTAATATGGAAAATCATCAGAATTACCATAGTTGGAAACCCAAGCCGTCCACACGAGGTTACCCTTCATCCCTCACTGTAACTGGAAACCTAAGTCTACACATGAGTTTAGTCTGATAGCTGGAACCCCAAGCTATACGCAATCAGGCCTCTTGCTATTCTCACCACATGCGCCATCATTCTCTACTTGAGACTCGGTGACCATTAAAATGTCAGGATGAACGACAATTTAGTCTGACCATATTCATACTTTACAATTCCATAATCATTTTTGAGATATTCCTCCTTGGAACTAGGGATGGCAACGGTTCGAGTTGGACATGGATAGTGTCTACCCGCAACCCGACCCCACAAAAAAAAAATCCACCTGTTACCTGACCCACTACCCACACGGATATCCGCTTAAAAAATACCCACGGATATCCATGGATACCCGCAAATATTTAAAAAAATATATTTTTATAAAATATTATAATAAAATTATAAAAAATATATAAAATATAATATATATTAAATTAAATATAAATTAAAATTTAATTTTAATTGTATTTAACCTTATAAAATATAAATTAATGTTAATTTTAATTAAATTTAACTTAATAAAATATAAATTAAATTTTTATTTTTATTTTTCGAGGGTAGCGGATATCCACGGGTACAGATAGTATAATACTCGCATCTGACCCGTTTATAAGCGGGTATTAAAAACCCCGCTACCCGCAATCTGCGGGTAGTAAATATCCATGGTTACCAACTATCCGTCGCGGATTTTATCCTCGGAAATCCGCGAGCGTGAATTTTTTTGTCATCCCTACTTGGAACACTCGTTCATATCCATATAATACAAATCACATCATACTTCTTCATATCCATACTATTCCATTCATATCACATTTAAGTATAATCAAACTCATCAGTAAAACAACCAACATTCTTGAATACAACCGAACGGGAGAAACTTTCCCTACATACTAACATGACCGAAAGGTCATTTAAGAGCAAGACTTAAGCATGAGCGTAACACAGTTTTAGGACCGAATACTAGAACAACCGAAAACTATAGTTAAATTGAACGTTTTCACCTTATGCCGAACATTATCGGCTTAGACCGAACACTCTGTGACTGGTGGAGACTGAACGGTTACTCACTTCCCAAAGGATAGGACTGAACAGTTCATACAGATAAGACTAAAGAAGTGGTCGTACACTATTTAGGACCGACCACTAAGAGAGACCGGAAGATCGTTAACAGGTAAGGCACATCAGAAGTCGAACGTAGTTAAGACCGAACACAAATACCAAACCGAGTACCAGTGCAAGACCGAGCACTTTCCAGACCGAGTGCTAGCACAAGACCGAGCACTACCAAGATCAAGTGCCAGAACAAGACCGAGCACTATATCAAACGAGCGTTGGTCCAAGACCAAGCACTTACCAAGAACGAGCGCTAGTACAAGACTGAGCACTACCAAGACAGTACATGACCGAGCGATATCGCTAGCATAACGGCTAGTACAAGACCGAGTGCTTAGTGCATCACCGAGCACTACTAAGACCGAGCGGTAGTACAGAATAAGCACTACCGAGACCGAACGCTACTAAGGCCGAAAGATCATGAACTGGGAGGATTTCAAAGAAACCGAACCCAATTAATAACCGAACACAGAAGAAGGCCGAATGGTCAACACTAACCATTTCAGCATTCTGCATAATTCTGCAAAACTTCTGCAGAATTATGAAAAGCACCCAACATGACCATTTCTAAACACTTTGGCTAACTTCAAATCCTCACAACTTGAATTGTATATCGATACACACCTAATTTGATATACTTAAACTTCAATAACACTAATCTAAAGAGTTTCATGACATATTTCTCCTTAAAATACACAAAAATAAGAACCCAAGAACCCAAGGTCAGATTTCTCACTTCCCATAACCTACCGAAGAACTTAAAGACTCTAACCAATCTAACTAAACATGCTCAGACACAATTCATTATCAAATTTCATTTTTAGCTTCAACTTCTCAATTCCTCATATTCACTTTCTTCAACCAAGTAACAACCGAACACCATTTCAGCAAAAAAAAAATGAAACAGTTCACAGGATCTCGATCATACATACAAATCAACAACCCAATCTTTCAATCATACATGCATCACTTAAACAATCAATTCCAATACAGAAAACGTTAATTAAATTACTAACTTTCCTCACCTCAAACAGACCGAACATCTTCTATCCTCCAGAAATTTGTGCCCAATTTCAAAAATTCTATAAACACTTAAAGCTCACCGATTGATGTGAAAAGTTCAACCAAAGGACCAGAAATGTGATCAAAATTGGGAAAAGAACACTGATGAACACATGCAACCAGAAACTTGGCTTGCATGTGTTTAAAAGTTATAGAATCTAACAATAATCTAAGAAAACAAGACTTACCAACTCTAAACCAGACTTTGATCGGTGGAGATTGAAGATCTTGACTCCCAAATTACTTAGACGGTGGCTGTTTGAGGGAAAGATGAAAGGAGATAAAGAATTTCTAGAAAAAAGAAGGAGAAAAGGTAGTAGAGGTTTGAGTTTTTAGAGAGATGTAGCTTTCTGAGAAAATGAGATGAGCTGTGATTTGAAAAATTCTTTAAAATGTTAAATCTCTTTTGATTGAGACATCTGTCCCTCTCTTTCAGGTGTCATTTTCAGGGTTTTACATTTTCTAAATAAAAATAGTTTATTTTTTATATAATATTTAATTGAATAAAAAAATGTTATAAAATTGAAGGTGGCTAAAAAAAGAAAAGGTAATGGTATATAACCTGGCTGGCGAGACAGTGTAACATATTTTAGGTTATCCGGTTGATATATTTGTTGATTACTATTGGGAGTATCGAATTGAAAAGAATAAAACCCCAAAAACAAAAGGTACACAATGGAAAATAGTGAAAGTAACAGGGAAAGTACGTCAGAAAGTTACAATTCAAGCAGCTTTAGATCCTACATAAATCTTCAGGTAAAGCATACGTACACTATACGTACCGTAGCATACCAGTATCTGTACTAAAACTGTATAAATATTAATATCAGTGGGATTTGATACTAAAATAACATTATTTTTGTTTCTTTCTTTTTTTACACCAAATGAGAATTTTTTTAATACTTTGTATTTATTATCTTTCTTTTTTCATTCAAAAGAAGAACAAACCTCTGTATTATCATCTACAAATATTATTATGAAAATATATTTGGTTTTAAAGGAATGTGAAGAATGTTGTATGATTTATGTAGTCGATGTCTAATGGAATAAAATGTCGCTGTAATGTTTTATTTATTAAATACTCGAACTTTAGAATTGATATTGATATGTATAAATAACATGCGTAATAAATATATATATATATATATATATATATATATATATATATATATATATATAACTCACAATAAAAAAATATATAGATATTACTTGCAATAATCGAATCGAATTGAACTCAGTGATTACAGTGGTTCAATTAGAAATTGAAATCCTCAAACTAGTATGTTTCTTTTAAATTCTAAGGTTTTATTTCATTGTATAAATATTAACCTTTTATTTTGTTATACATTTTTTTTTGTTTTAATAATCAAATTGAACTTATAAGTTTTACTGGTGCAATTGTAAATCGATTTTCTGGATAGTTCTTTTTTTCTAAGATTTTCTTGTATTATACAAACATCATTAACCTTTTATTTTATCCTACCAGTGTTTTTCTTTTTTATTCTACAATTTTATTTCATTTGGAAAAGAAAGGAAACAAGAAAAAAAAAACAAAAGAAGATGGAAGATGAAAAAAATATTTTAGTAAAAATAGAAAATAAATATATTACTATTGTTATTATCTTGCTTGTTTAAAATATATATAATCATACAAGTGGCGATAATAAAAACTACAATTTTATAAATATAAAAGCAAATGTTAGATAAGTATTCTGCGTGTAACTTTTATCACTTATTATACTTTTTAAGTGATTTATACATGATTGTGAGTTTATGCAATAAATCAAGTGATGGTATGCATCTCAAAACTAATGTTAATTTAAAAATAAAATAAAATTGGCATTTGTACCATATGATCGGGCGGTCTCCATTGACCACAAGAAAGACATGACCAGACGACCGTTTACGAGACAAATTGACCGGTTCGGACGGTCGACCTCATAAGCGTAAATGGTTGATTATTAGGGGATTAAGGTAAATCACGATTATGCCTACTGGAACAAGATTTGGGCAAGATTAAAACATGGCTAATCTCAGACCCATGTCAAAAAACTATAAATGTAAGTCAAAGGCAACAGGTAGGCAGGGACAATTACTGTGCATTTATTACTGTCATTATTGTATTGCATACTGAACAGTTCAACTACTGACTTGGGACAGAAAGAGCAAGACCAGACGGCGAGGAAGGACAAATTGTGAAAGTGTTTAGTGACTCAGCCTATAACCGAAACTAACATTTAAATGTTAGATTTTTAGATTCAACCAAAGAGTAGATTGAACTATTTGTTGCTCCAGGACATGAACAAGAATTCTTGATCTGTTCTGAAAAAATATCACTTGAGTGGGATTTATTCCCTTAATTCACATATATCTATTTATAATTCATATAGATACTTTGAAATGTTGTTGTATGTATGTGTCCAAATGTATAAGCCAGATTATTATATTGATGAATATGAATGTAGACATGACGATGATTCATTAAAACTACAAGTAAGACATATAAATGATAAGATTAATGTTCAACATGAGAGTCACGGAAATTGAATTGATTATGAACTAGTTTTATTGGATTAATATATTAACAAATTTCCTTAATTTTATTGAATTGATGTGATTAACAAATTTCTTTAGCAGTAATTTGATACAAAGAAAAAATAAAATAATATAATAATTTTATATGTTATATTCAAAATAATATCATGGAAACCCAGTGAATGTAATCTATTATAATAAACTATTAATTATAGAGGTAAACTTTAAAAGTTTAGTATGTTTTTTATGTAAAGGTATTGCATGTTTTATAAGGTTGATAAAAAATAAACAATCACAGTCCAATGTGAAAATTTTGTATTGTTTTTCTTTTGTTGATTATTTTAGAAGACTGGTTATATTTTCTTGTGAAAATGCAAATATTTTCAAGATAATTATCATAGATATTATGCATAGAGATATAACTATTAATATTTATAGTGATTATTAATATTAATTTAGTTAAAGTACTTTTGATTACATGAGGTATTGGTGAATGTTAAAATGTAGAGGTTTAATTATTTTGAATGAAAGAGAAATATAATTAAAAAAATGTGGCTTATTTGATAGTTTGTGATTGGTATTTTTTAAATATACGTATCAATAAAATTGATATTTAATTTATTATTAAAATATTGTTAAAAAAAGTTGTTAAAATATATAAATCCTAGTTATAAAGAGAGCATTAGATCTGGAATCACGGGTGTGGAAAGTAAAAAAGCATTATTTGTTTATTTTGTGAATGAAAAGTTTATTATTGGGTGGAAAGGAAAGTACGATATTGGATAGAGTCGAGTGCAGTCATGTGTAAAAAGTGTTTATCTTTTTATGTGGCCATCAAATCGTTGTTTGATTTGAAAAGAATCAAAATATGATCACTGGAGTTTTGACCACCGAATCAGAAATGCTTCTCGTGATGCTGAGACCACCTTCCATAGTCATGGGAGATCCAACCTGGAACCAACTCTCCCAAACATAATAAACAAATTAACTATTTCCAATATTTTTTTAAAATTAATTTTCATTATTGATTAATGATTCAGTTCTTATATCCAAATTCCAACCAAATTGTCCATTTATTTCCTAACTAATATTATTTTCCTGTACACTCCATTTGTATTTTACTTATATATTAAAAAAATCATAGTAGATTATTTCGTAAAGGTAAAATTCATATACAATACATAACGGTGAAATTCAGTTTCTGCACCTTATCAAACGCACTTCTAAAGTATGCATCTAAGCTTATTCATGTATCCAAAACATTAACAGTAGAAATTCATAATCAAATGTAAGTCAAAAGAAAAACACTACAAGAAATTCATAATTAAATAATTTCCTTATTCACCTATCTCTATGCACACATATGTATGAATTACCACGTCCACGAATATATATCTTTAAGGATATTTTTTAAAATTATCTAATGTTTTTTTTTTTATAAAAAGCCTACATTAAACATATTTTATCAAACATTTAACACCTTAAATATAGACTAAGGGTGAATTTAAAGTATAATCATATCTATATTATTCAATTTAGTCGTTCAAAACTCAACTTATGCTATAACAATTCAATTTAGTTTAATGACTTAGATAATTAATGAAGTTAAACAATTTTTATTACATCATAAATATTTGTTCAATATCTACTTTCTTCCATAATTGACATATCATTAAATTTCTTGTACTTAGAAATTTTTTGTTTAAGAAAAGAATTAAATAATAAAGACATTGAACACCTAGAAGTTCTTAAAAATTGTTTAATTGGAACAATTCTTCAGACGAGTGACCATAATTTAAGACATATAAGATTCAAACATATGAAAGTCTTAGAAAAAATATATATATCAAAATGAAAGAAAGATAAAGTAGGAGGTAAGATAACGAAAATTAATTATTTCATTTTTTGTTTTACTCTCATTGTTTTAGTATTTATACGGTATTAATTTTAAACAGTTGACCTAGTCTTATAGTTGAGTTGTGTCTACTAATAAAAAGATAAATATAAACTTACTAATATTTTATTGGGTTGAAAAATGGGTTTGTCATAATTTGATCCAACTGGAATCATAAAAACCCTTAATTTTATAAGATGACATAAGTGCACATAAGACTATATAGTAATTTAAAAATGATAATTAAATTAATTTTATATTTCATCTTTAGTCTAACAAATTGCATGCTTAAGTTACGATAATGTATGTGGTCTACTTAAGTAATGTAAATAAAGTACTGAATTCGATTTGTTGGAATACAAAAAGAAGTTACGAGAATAAGTTTGGTATTAAATTTTAATTTCACTTATAATATATGAGAAGACATGTTTTCAAAATCAGAACCTTCATTATAAAATTATAAAATGAAAATAATAGACTACTGTCGTATTACTTTTTGAGTTTTTAGAATGAATATGATATTTTAGAGTTGATTTTTTTTATATAACTTCAAATTAAACTTATATCATAATTATCTTATTTTTTTGAGCATAGTGAAGTTTGTATTCTTAAATATGTTTTTTAAATATACATATATATATATATATATATATATATATATATATATATATATATATTTTATTGTATTTTATACATATTAAAAATAAATTTTATTGTAAAATAAATAATAATAAAACTATTTAAACTTAACAAACTTGTCTTCTAATGGGATGTTTCAAATATTTAACTTATTTTTTATTTGTTGGGAGACGATAAATGTTGAGCAACTAAATCTTAACTGTATAGAGTCAATGAGAATAATTTCTTTTCAAATAAGCATACTAGTTATCACATATTTTTAAAAAAAAAAAAACATGAGATAAAATAAAAATTCTGTAATTATTAAAATATAAAAATATCTCTTTTATGACAAAAGAAACATAAAAAAGAAATTAACAATAAAATTGATTAAGGACTACAAAATTAAATATTACCGATTCAAATATAAAAAGACACACTGAGTAAATAAAACAATAGTAACTGTATTTCTGTGCAACTGTATGTAGGCATGTCTCCTACCTAATACTTCATAAAATAAATGAATAATTGGTTAGGAAAAGTGAGCAAAACTAAGTCTCACAAACATAAAGGAAAGAGGATGTTTTGTGTTATAAGGAAGTGTGCATAATTGTTCAAACATAAGTGGAACCTATAAATGTGAATCATCATATCTTTGCTTCTTTGTGTTTAAACAACTTAACAATCTCCATCTAATTTCATTATATGCCTCCAAATCACTATCTAATATGTTGATAAACTCATTCCACTTTGTTAATTTATTTTATTATCTTATTTTAATTATAAAAATATAATTTATTTTGTAATCTATATAAAAACCATGCAAGTCAAACAGAAAAAAAAATGCATATTTTAAACTCATCTCTTATATCACTAATGATAATTTATTTTTATTATGTAATCATTAAATAAGATTACAATTTCACGTTGAAAGACATAAATATTTCAAAATGTCACAATATTCTAAACCAAATAAACTAATGAGGTTACACGTTACTAGTTAATAATTCTCTTTATGATGTTAGTTAACATTTGTTAGTTTACTTGTAATTGTATTAACATTACATAGAAATAATTTGATTAAGCTTTTGTAAAAAAAAATTGTAATGCTGAGTTCTTTTTTAATATTTTTTTATTATAGAATAGATTAAGATGTACAGGAATAAAGAAAAGAAATCTAATACGTTTTTTTAATTGCTTATGATTAAAAAATATTAAAAAAACTACTATTTAATTAATTAATTTAAATTTACATATTAATAAATAATAATCTTATGTTGATTACATGGAGAAAGAAACACAGACCATTAAATATATATTACATACTGACAGTCAAAATTATCTTCAGTTGTCATAAGATTGAACTGTAGACCTCTTAGTTAGAGTTTGAACTTTAAAATTTTATATTTGGGATGACATTTTCTTTCTATTTTGTCATTCTCTCTGATTTTTAATATAAAATATCATTTAAAAGGAATTGATATTAACTTTTATAAAACATTAACTTTTTTATCTACTTTTATTAATTCCTCTAATATATGTACTTTGTAGTTGTTTTAGAAAAAAATAACCGTTAGTAATATTTTTCTAATAATGTGATTAACAATATTTGTTAAAAAATGAATAAAACCAATTCTTTTACAGTGTTTATAATTTTTTTATTGCTAATAAAAATAAATAAAAAGAACATACAAACTAAAACATTGTTTTAAGATGTCTCAAAATTTGATTTTTTTAATATAAAATATAGTTTAACCTTTGTGCTTAATAGAAATAATAATCACTTTTAGTGAAAGTAAAATTAGAAATATATCAAAATTGAATTTTAAGACAATTGATCTAAAAGTAGACTAGAAGTGCATAGAAATGTGTTGTTTATATTATATTATAAATAGAAAGCATGAAGAGATTTCTTTTATGTATATGTATATAGATATATTGTAGGAGATAAGAAAAGAAAAAGTGATTAGAATATAATTATTAAATAAAAGAAAAGAGTATTTAATGTAGAGGTAACATTGAGCTGTCTCCTGTATGAATAAATTAAATGCTGAGATGGGTTGGTGGGTGTTAGAGGTGTGAGTGGTGGTGGAAGAGGTGAGAGGCAAATGGTAAAGATGAAGAAGAGAGAATGGTGATCAGAAGAAGAGGAACATTTATGTCCAAAAAAACGCAGGCATGCAAGATTCTGGTCTTAAATTCTTAATCACGTGGGCAAACAGAACAACACCACTCTTCTTCTTTCTTGTTGTTGTTTGTTTCCATGGAAATTTAAAACATTAAAGAGAGAGAAAAAGAAACATAACATGTAATACATAGATGTCTTGAAGGGAGTGCCATGGTGAGGCAATGGAAGCCATGGATAGCAGAAAGGAAAGCAGAACTGGGTGGCTGGCAAGCAGCTATGCCTATGGCAGAAGAAGGCAGGCAAAAGCAGCTGCAACAACAGCAGAAGGAGAGACTAGGCACTAGAGAGCAGTAGTAGAGCTGTCAGCTTCTGTCTCTTTTTCTCTCCCTTCTTCATATCATCATCTTCTCAAAAATCAATTCTCATTTTAATAACCAAACTTTTTCTTTATTTAATGCTTTAAAATAGGTCAAATATATTTTTTATTTTTTAAACTTCATTTATGTCTTTTATACCTTTTAGTGTTGAAATTTTAAGAGTAAATAGATATATGTTAAAAAGTAAGTCTAAATCAATTTTAAAATTGATTTTTAAGATAAGACTTATACTTATATTTATTTTATGTTCAATTAATATGAAACTCTTGTATAAAATTAAAGATTAATAGATAATTTGATAGTAAATATAACAATAAACCTAAAAAACACTCAAATTTATTATGATATCATATTAAAAAATAAATTTTAAATTTATTTCAATCTTATAAAGTTTATTATAGATTCACATATCAAATTACATTTTAAATTAAAGTTTAAATTATTTATATCATTTAAAAAACAATATCATTAAATTAAAATAAATATATTTATTATTTTTAAAATTCAAAAATATAAATATATCAGAACTTTGAATAACTAATCTTACTTTTATGTTTAAATATAAGGAATAAAACTATATCTTATCATAACAGGTTCATGCATTTGTGTATTAAGCATGGACAAAAAGTTCTACCCGAGACACTTATCTTTATTGTGTCTACACAGGAGAAACCTTTAACTTACAAAAAGGCTACATGACAAAACCACTTTTAAAGTATTATCTGTAAATGAAAATTTTAAGATTTATTTCAGCCTTGTATATGAATGTAAAGTATCAAATGTTTTCATAACCACATAGTCATTTTCATCAGTTCTACGCACAATGATAAGTTTTTGTCATTTAGTGGTAATAGCCTAGCTAAAACTAGAATATTGTTGTACTATGATTTTCTCTAAGTTACGTGAACAACACTCTTTTATTTTGTCATCAGTTTATTAGTCAATGTAGTGATAGTAGCATACCCAAGACTTTAATATATATATATATATATATATATATATATATATATATATATATATATATAAACATGGCATAAAATAGAGTAAGCACTACAACTTCTACATGGTACACGGAAACACAGCACTACTTTTTTGTTTTTTCAAGAATAAAATAATTTAAAAATATTAGACAGGATTAAACTATGTTTCATTAATTATATTGATGAATTTCATTAAAGTAAAATTGTTGATAATAAAAAGAAATATTAATATTTGATTATGAAGTAGAAAAGAAATAGAGATGATTGTACTGTTGGGTTTAAAAAGTTATAATCTTTGTACTTAAGAAGAAAGTATTAATTGGGAGGGAAATTTATAGTACTGGTTTGTTGTTAGGAAGAGCAAAAATGACAGTTACATAAATTGTTGATACTATTGAATTGAATTCATGTTACAGGTTAAGGTACATCAAGTACAATGTTTACATGCACTATGAACATTCAAAATCAGAACAGACTACAGACCAACACAGATATCATATTGCAGTCCATTCACAGAGAAAAGCTGAAGTCAAAGTAGAAATGGTCAAAGGAAAAAGGTTTAGTGCGGTCACTCAACCTCAAAATATATTATCTTTCCTTTTCGATATTTTTAATTTTAAATCAATTTTATACTTTTAATTCAATTTTCAATAAACAATTATTTTGCTGCTTTTTATATATATATTTTATTTAAGATGAGAATTGCATTGCTTAGTAGTACCACCAACACCTGTTCTTATTCACATCTCTTCCTTAATTGAATCTGTCTTATACAGTAAAATGGACAAAATAAAAACATGTATGCAGAAAATTTCAGATAATGAAATTAAATGAAAGAAAAGAAAATAACTAAACGAAAGTATACAGTTTTTGTTCAAAATTATTGATGAAGTAAAAAATCAATAGAGAAGAAACTGTTTCAATTTCTTTGATTTTCATTGTAAGTTTAAAGTAATTAATTTTTGGTCCTAAGATCTTTTTTTCTTGTTTATCAGATGTCACTCCTTCTCAGTGAATAAGGTTGTCACTGCTACACTCCGACATTGATCACCATGTCTTTTTTTTCTTTTGCAGTGGTGTGACACATAATAGTGTAGTTCTTCGTGCAATCCATTATGACTAAACATTCTAGTAATATTTGGGGAACGGTGAATGTTATTACGTTGTTATAGAATTGTATTCTAGACACATTTAGATATATCAATATCATATATTATACTTTAGAAAAAAAAATCATAAGAGGGTGTTATACCATATGAAATATTAGATACATATGATTTGTGTTAATATGATCTGTTAAATGAATTAATACAATTCACATTTTAATTTTTTTTAATATACAATAAATATAACTAAATTAATATAATTAGTTCAAGAAAAAAAAAATTTCATTTCACATTAACAAAACTTTTATTATCGTAGAATCTTTCACTCTAAGTGATAAAACGATCAACTTTATCATTTGTTTAGTGATAAATTTGATATTTGGATTACTTAATTACAAAATAATATATTATAATCATTTTAACATTTTTTATTTAATCTATAAAACATTAATTTGAAATTGAAAAAGAATAGGACAACTTTGATATCAAAGCCTACTTTCTCAAGAAACATATATCCGATAAAAGATTATTCTCATAAATAAGATGTTCCACAAATTTTATAAAACTCAATCAGTTTTTTTCTAAATGTAAATGCTATATTATTAGAGAAACAAAATTGTGAGATGTCATGAGATTGAACTTTGGAGAAGGTTATACTTATACCATGTATTCAATTATCATCTTATTTACATATTAATTGAAAGGTACAAATATGTTGTTTCCTAAACTTATATATCTTTTTAAGAAATATGTTTCTCTCTCTCTCTCTCTCTCTCTCTCTATATATATATATATATATATATATATATATATATATATATATATATATATATATATATATATATATATATATATATATATATACATACAATTAGGTGTGGGATTATTTTTGAATTTCTTTTTCTAAAACACATTATAATTATGGTGCAATGTTTAATGTGAATTTACTATCACAAAAATGTATTAATATCACTATGATTAGAATATAGAATTGAGTTGAGACCGAAACAAATTATATTTTCTAACTATTCTTTATATAAATATCAATATATTGTAAGTTAAAACTCTGACTTGAAGAAATGGTTTAATTTATCCAAAAATAATTTGGTAAAATAGTTAAAACTGGTTAATGTATGTCCTTCCTTTTTATATTTACATTTTTATTATATTAAAATAATATAATTTCAAAAGTACATGTAACTTTGTAATAATGATATTAAAAAACTGTGATATTTATTTTAAAATATAAAAGTATGTAATAATTTAAAAAGAAAGAGTAATAATTTAATTATTTATTTTATTAAATAAATAAATCATTTTGTATTTATCAAAATTAACTTACTTAATTAAAATATTCCATTATATTATTAAATGTTCTATCTATGTATAATGGAATATATAAATAATTTCCATTTGTTACTCGTTTGTGCATTTTGGTTCATCCCATTAGTTTCGAAAAACTGTGTTCTCTTAGAAATAAAATGGCTAATGATTCTTGGTAGGGAATACTGGATCGCTGAAATGGGCCGAATATTTTCAAACAGGTTAGGCTTATGTCTGAATTTGGAAAATATTTATTTCCACTCTAGTTAAAAAAAAATGTTATGATATGAAATTTTAAGGACTTTGAAATGTCTAAAATGAAAAAAAATGTTGATAAAATATTTATTAAACACATTTTACTACTAATTATAATTATTTATAAATTTTATCAAATAATTTTTTTTCACATGTTTTAATATCAATCATCTTAATTTTCAAATACTTTACCGATCAATCAAATTTCTATCAAATGATAGTTTAAAAAAAATGGCATTTTTTTAAGTTTTTTACAATTATTTTATGATATGTTATTTGTATGATATATTTTAAAGAATGAAAACAACTAATAGTAAAAAAAATCTAATAATAAAATATGTACACGTTATAAAAAAAAGTAACTTTAAATGGTGATAGTTAAATGATAAAATATATCATTAATTTATTAGTCTAATGAATATTTCTGCACTCCTAATATAATTTCTCTTTATGTAAATTGACATGGGATGGCATAGAGTTGAATAGTTTGTTATTGGAAACTTTGTTGATGTTTTGATCAATTGTTAATTTATTATCATGGCAAGTGGTAAGTTTAAATATTTTTCTCACAATCTAATTTAAAGTATAGCTTCTACCATGACAATTTAAATTATGTTACTCATTTTATAGTATTTTTTTTCTTCAGTTATATCAAATAATAAAGCTATTCTTGCTAATAAGTTCTACACAACTGTAGGAGTGAGCAAATACGATCTCAAATCAATTAGATTGTAAGTTTTTATGTTTGATTTCATTCCATGTTCAAATTTGTTCACTTACATTTTGAGTATAATAGGATCATTACCAAGAATCATATGTTTTATTTAAAAAATGTACCATTGTGAAAGAAGATGTTAAACCTCTAAGCTGAACACTTTATAAAAAAAAATCCATAAATTTAAGTCTATATAAAAAAGTAAAACACCTTACAAAAAAATGGATAAATGGATAAATTTATTATTTAAAACAGAAATATTATTACAAAAATGAGAATTCTAAAAGTAAAAAAAAATAAAAAATAAAAAATAAACCATTGATGAGAAAAAAATTTATAATTATCTGATGGAAAGGTTCAAAAGATAGGACATTTACAATCTTTCAATAAGGTGTTTATTATATAAAAAATAATTTATTTAAATCATCTCCTAAATAAAAGAAAATGATTTTTTAAGAAAGTGATTATCAAAAGCCAATAAAATAATTACAAACAATAAATTAGAAGTGAATTCACTTACATAATAAAAATAAAAAACTTGATTAAATGATCAACTGTTATTCGGCTATTTGAAGAAGGCTTTTCTAAGATCATATACAGACACAAATTAGCTTTTATTTTTTAAAAGCTAAATTACCTAATTAAACTAATTATTTTTAATCTGTAACAATCTGGGCACTGTGTCTGAGGTTTCTCCCGTTTGTTTTTTTAATCAAACACCGTTAAGTAGACATGGTCCCTTTCCTTGCTACACAGTAGTTAGCACGAAATACTGAAACATTTATTGAATTGATTAAATAAACTTTACAGAGCTATTGCTCAAAACAGGTCATCATCTTCCGCTATTATTTACAAGCTACTGCCTAAAGATACACTATGATGAAACAGAAAGAAAGCCTGCACTAGGCGTGGAAAGCAGAGCTTGATAAACTCTCCGGCGGTGACAACGAGCTCATCAGACACCATTTGCATTTGGAACAGAACAACATCTGATTTTGGGTGGATTTAGATGACAGTTCCACTAGGAATTAAAGCATCCTTGATTACTGTCACAATCCCACTTTTAATGAAATACCCATCTGTTTCCCTTGCAGCTTCTTGGATATTGTCAGCGTTTAAAATCTATATCCATTGGAACCAAAAGTGAGAAATGGGAATATTTAACCACAATCATCAGTTAAGATTAATGACTCAGATTACATATTTAATTAAGAGTCTGACATGATCATTAATTAAAAAGAGAATCACACAGGTTATAAATAAATACACTATTGGCCAAAATCAATTATTTGTAACTGTTAATATATAAAACAGCTATAGTTTTGTCAGTGTTTTTTATATTTTGGAGGTTATTTAGACGAAAGTTCATTTTTAATTTAGAAACAATATCCAAATCACCTAAGCTACTACCCTCACCTTCACATTGTCTCCAATTCGAGCATTCTTGTCGATAATTGCCTTTCTGATATGAGTGTTCTTGCCAATACCAATTGGAACACTGCCTTTAGCAGCCAGAAACCTCTTATCAGCATCAGTCTGGTATACAACAATCAGAAAACCAATTTTTCCATTACAAACTTACAATAAATAAGTGTTTCAAGCACTTTCATACGTCAAACCTTCATTAGTAAACTTGGAAATACTAGGTGTATCTGTCAATGCAACTTTACCACATTATATTACCTCATAATAATCTGCCCCCATTAATAGGGTCTCTTCAATAATTGCTCCTTCTGATATGCAAGATCTCAACCCCACCACAGAGTGGTGAATTTTGCAGTTCTATGGAACAAAATATGGAATACAAGGTTAGTTTCCTTTAAAAAATCAGTCATGTTAAATTTGACATCTTTGTAAGAATTATATAAATCTCAAACATGGAAGATATAAAGTATAGTGTGAAGGTTCTAAAAGACTTACCTTAATCACACATCCTTCACCGATAACACTATCAGTGACATCAGCATCAAGCATCTTAGATGGAGGCAAATATCGTGGTTGGGTGTAAATTGGAGACGAACGATCATAGAAGCTGCATGCAATCAATATACAGAAAAGCATAAACACATCAACATAACCACAGTACACTATCATTGAGATACATTTCTCAATATTAAATGGTCTATATAGTTCACCTGAAGTCAGGCACAGGCTTTTTGGTGATTCCCAGATTTGCATTATAGAAAGCCTCAATTGTACCAATGTCTTCCCAGTAGCCATCGTACAAGTAAGCTTGCACCTGTGAATACACAAACATGTCGTGCAGTATTATCAATAAATGCATGAAAATAGCATAAGAGTCTTCTTAATATTAAACAGATGGAAGGAACACATACTCTCAATCCAATAGAAGTTGCACCAGGAATCACTTCACTCCCAAAGTCATTTGCACCAGGAAACTTCTCACGGAGCAGGTCTAACATCACATTTTTGCTAACAACATATATACCCATGCTAGCAATGAAAGGCATTTCCTTTGCTCTCTCGTCATCAAGACCCAAAATAGTAGTATCAACCTAGTAGGGAAAAAAAAATGTCAAAAGTCTTAGTAAGCAATGTTCTGGCATTGATTTCCAGAACATTTCCAGGTAAATACAACACATGACAGTGTGTTATTTTATACGGGCTTACCTTCATAGCTTTCAACTGTTCTCCTTTGGGCTTTTCGGCGAATTCAATTATACGCCCCTCTTCATCGATCTTCATCAGACCAAATGCAGTGGCACGCTTTTCATCCATCGGCAAGGCAGCGACAGTGATATCAGCATCACTCTCCCTGTGCGCTTGGATAAATTTCTCATAATCCATTCGATACAAATGATCACCAGCCAGAACCAAAAACTCCAAAACATTGTGCTCTTCAAAAAGCCATAAATACTGCCTCACAGCATCTGCAGTACCCTGCAATGATCGCATCAAGTTTGTTAAAGAATTAAATCAAGGGATAGTTAAGGTCATAAAAGGAAATGCAAAAAACTAGAGTTGAGGCACTAAGACAGTGTTATTACCTGGAACCAATTAGGATTCTCAGGACTCTGCTGAGCAGCAAGAACCTCAACAAAACCCTCATTTTTGTAGCCTCCCATGTTGCTTGCATAAGCACGAGAAAGGTGTCGATTCAGGGACGCAGAATTGAATTGAGTGAGAACATAGATCTTGGACACATTGCTATTCAAGCAATTGCTAACAGGGATATCAATCAGCCTATAGTTTCCTCCAAGAGGAACAGCTGGCTTTGCCCTCTTCTTGGTCAGTGGGTAAAGACGAGTCCCAGCACCACCTCCAAGTATAATGCCAAGCACACTCTACAAACATTATCATCAGCCAAACACTTTTACTTGCAATCATAATCATAATCAGAACCAACCCACATCCAATTCAACCACCAAAGGATCAAGATCAACTACCATGATCTAAAAAATTCATTTTTTCAACTTGATCCAAAAGACCCTCTCTCCTCATCACCCAAACAAACACAAGATAGTCGATTTTCACATATACACTAATTTCAAACTGTAACAGTGAAAGAAAAAAGAAAAACTAAGTAGTAAAGAAAGAGGTAAACTTACTCTGCTAGCATCGGGATCAAGACAGGTCTGGGAGTTTTGGGAATCAGAAACCGCCTTGGGAGACACAATAACTGGATTACGAACTCTTCTTGGAGCAACCGAAACTGAATCGGTGGAAATCTTATCTCCAGAAAGTTGTGATGCGGAGAATGAAAGACTGCGTGGAACGGTTTTCCTTCCTCCACTTGAAGAGGAGGCAGAAGCAGCACATGGTACATTCAGAGAACCTATAGCAGCCATAGATGTCATCACTCTCTGTGTGAGTCTCTCTTTGTGAGTGTGTGTTGAAAGAAAGAAACACCAGAGAGAGTGAGAGAGTGTGTGGTTGAGAATAGGTGAGTGAGTCCCTTATATGGAAGAGGAGATATTATGACAAATTTGATTGATATTTTTTAATTTAATATTAAAAATGTGCCATTGTGAAGAAAATAAGGAAAAAGAACAAGATCATAGGATAAACATGCAATGTAGTGGAACGAATTATAAGGTGAGACTGAAGAGGTTTTTAGTTTTAGGAAAAGAAACGAGGAATTTGAACCGTTCTTTTGATTTGAGGGAGAAGGAAGTGACAGGCTGGCAGGTTGAACGTGCACCGTTGAGGATGAAACTTGGCTCACAGAGAGACACTTCAAATCTCATCCCCATGCATTTGTCTCCTTTCTCTCTAAATCTGCGCTATTTTGTAGTTTTTGTTGTCAATTTCTTACGATTTTTTCTTTTCTTCAATCACTACATTCTTTACTTCCGTAAACCCGGTAAACTCTACTACTTCTAGTATTCCGTCAAAAAATAGTATTACATTCTGTTTTCTTTATTTATTTAAACCAGATGATCGATTTTGGTGCTCATGCATTGTTGTAAAAGTTGAACGAACCTATATTTTATGATTCATTAAAATATGTAAATAAATTGTAAAAAAAATGTTTATTTTTTTTACATATTTGGGTATTGAAAGTAATGATAAAGTAAACTCTAGGTAACATGGTAAATAAAATTTAAGAGTATTATAGAAATTAAAATTGCAAATATTGAAACTGGTAGTGTTTTTGAAATATAAACAGTCTAGAATAAATACCATGAAGTAAAGAACAGTTGAAGATAAAATTAGAAAAAACTAATTCTAATTTATACTAAAAGTTAAAAGAGAAAACATATAATTAATCCTAACTTTTTATTATCCCAACTTTTCTTTTACAGTATTACTACTATCATTCAACCCATATCCTAATTAGAAAACAAAAGTGTCATTTGAAGCTAATTTCACATGGACAGCATTGCATTCTAGTACTTTCTCCCTAAAAGCTTCCTCTGCAGAGTAAACCATGCATTACTTAGGTTGCCTTCGTATTTTCTACTTAGGAATCACAGTTTTCGTTAATTTTACATCTTATATTTAATATTTTTTAATTTATAAAAATTATTAGTGACACTTTACTCTGCAATTTCTTTTTGGGTCCATAATTTCTTTAAGGTATGCATCTCGTGAATGACCTTAGTGTATTAATTGAAGCTTTTCCTTCAATGAAACTCCATGTTCATCGCATTTGGATCGCCTGTGACGCTTTCACGAAGTTCTGTTAAGAAATGAATACATTATTTTATAGTCATATATTGAATCTTAAAGAAAAAAAATCATCTATGATTAACTAATCAAATTAACTTTTTAAAATTAAATAATTTTTGAACTTATCTCCTTAATTTTTTTTTTCAAAAGAAAGTTTATAGACTTGTTTTATAAACTTACTTTTGAAATATAATTTCATTCTTGGAAATATTAGTTTTAGGAGTGAATTGAATAATTGTTGGTAAAAGATTGGCAATGGATAAAAATGATGGAAATTTTATTAAATGGATCATATTTTTTGATTAAATTTTTAATAAATCAAAACAGTTTGTTTATTATAATTTCAAATAAATTTGAGCTGTAGATATAAATTTGATTATCTGATATTTTCTGTAACTGTTATTAGCCTTTAGATCAGCCAAATCACACTTTTAAAGTGAAAACTTAGCTTAATGATAAAATATTACATTTATATGATAATAATAAATATAAATAAAATTTTAAAATAAAATAAGATTATTTTTAATTGTTAAATGGATGATTAAAGAATGAATAGTTGTCTATTTATCACTAATTAGGATTCACGTGACTTGATAGCTGGACAGCTGACCATCAGAGAATATATACTTTTTAAGGTATTATTTATACTAATATATAAATATATAAAGAGAATTCCTTATTATCTTAATGTACACATTTTTTTTTGTCTAAATAGTATTTTTTTTTAATTTAATAATTTTTTTTCTGATTTGTCATTATTCATTTTAATTGATTTTTTAAAATTTAACTGTTTTTCTGATTTTATATATTTTTACTTAATCATTTTCTAAAAATTAAAATAATTTATTTTTGTAAAAAATTACATTCAACAATAAAAATAATCTATAATAAAATTATAAAATTATTTATATTTATTTCAGAATTATAATAATAATACTTTTAATATTTTTTGTTATCATAAAAAAAATCAGAGATTCTTTACTCGTTTTAATAAAATAAATATATAAAAAATGATATATTTACAATTAAATAATGTAAAAAAGTTATTAAAATAATATTATTCAGTTATAAAGTAATTAAAAAAAATAATGTTATTAAAATAATGTAAAAAGTTTATCATTTATAAATGATAAAGGAACTTATCTATGTAAATATGATTCAAACTTATTAATTTTGATAGAATTTTAATATTGATTATATATAAGTATGAGTAATATTTAATTATTTTAAATTAAGTAAAAAACGAATATATATATATATATATATATATATATATATATATATATAATTTTTTTATCTATCATATTTTTATTTTTATCTATATTTATTATTTAATATTTTATATAATTATAATTTTTATTAATATTTAAATATAAATATATTTTTTTCAATATCTAGTATTTGATAATATTATGTTTAATTTATTATAATTTTTTTTTCATAAATAAATCATTAATTAATATTTGAATAGTAGATGAGTGGAAATGGACGCGCATATAGGTATAATATGGGGATGAGGCCCATATTATACACACATCTCCCACCCCCATTTCCTTCCCTACACCCCACCTAAAAACCATTATATTCTCCCATCAAACCAACAATCCTAAATTATCATGGAATTGACTCACAAAAGTATTAACATACCTATAACTTCCCTAACTTCATTTCTCATTATACGTGACCAATTATTAGAAATAAGTTTAATTTATCTTACTAAATTAAAAATCTTACAAAACTAATTGAGGTAGACTTTTATGATACTCTATCAATGTATCTTGTTTACGAGAAAGTAAAACTATATATAATAACAAACAAAATTATAAGTTCCAAATAAAAAACAGAATAAATAACTATATAATATTCACTAAAAAAACCGTATAAATTATTATAAAATTGTCATCATTTAATTGTATTTTATCTAATACTATTTGATTCCAACTTCCCATAAGAATTAACCTCTCACATTTCTTTTGTACAAGGGTTCATTCTAAATGGACACAACAATACTGTTGTGAACTTATTTTCCTTTTCATCAATAGATTGCAAAAAGTAAATATCAGATAGTAAATTCTTTCAAATACCTTTGTTTTAGCTGTCAAATCAATTCATGGGGCAAAGTCTGGTTGGAAAGGTAATTTTTAAACTGATATTTATTTATGAATTTAAAGAAGGACTTGGTAAATAAACTATAATGTGAGTTATTTCGAAAGAGTTATTTATTTATTTATTTATTACTTTTTATATAATAGAAGTACAATAATATTTATCTTTTAATAATGTACTGTCAATAAATTAGGCTTTAGATTAATAAAATAAATATAGTATTAAGGACATCCTTTTATCTTCTTCTATAAGAATTGACACTATGAAGCTGCATGCTCGGAAAAGGATATAGGGGAAGAAGCCATGCTTTTTCAATGCTTTGAAGACTTGACTGTACAATCTCTGACGGAAGATGTGGAAAGAAGCGAGGAACCATGCAGCATCCAACGGAAAGTCAAAGCGGGGAGATTATTGAAGGAAGGACAAAAGACCAATACATGAAACTTGGTTCTCGTATCATCCAAGAGGTTCAATTAATATACACATATCTCCATACTAATAAAATATTATTCGTTTTGGATTAAACTCTCACGAATTTGTTTGGATCTACTTCAAAAGGTCTCTTACTAACAGAGATATATTGTGTGTATATAAATTCATATCTATCTCTTATTTTCGTGAAACTTTGTTTGTACCCAACAAAACTAACAAAAGAAAACCTATTTACCATAAGATGCTTTGAGTTAGTGTTAGGACTTTGGATAAACTACCACAAAACAAAAATTGGAGGAATGGAATCGGAAAGGATTTCGATAAAATTTTCTTTATAGGGTTCTAAACTGTAGATACCTTTCAAGTATCTTGGTATGCCAATAGGAGATATCATGCATGCCTTCATTATGAACTGTAAATTTCATAATACACATAACCTCACTTGTTTTTGTAAAGTTCTATCAGATACCAGATAACTCTAGAAATGCCACCATGAATAGTTTGTGAATTGCCTGCAACTCAAACAAGTGTTTCTAATAATATTAATATACATATTAGGTTGCTTTATTAAAAAAACAAAACAAAAATGTATATAAAAACCAAATTCATCGGGAACAAAATAATGAAGCACTTGAAAGCACTAGAAGGAGAAACCTTTTCACAACCTTTATGATATAATACTTTTGTCGAGGTATAAGATTTTTCAAGTGAGTTGTTAAACGTTCGATCTTACGAATAATTTCAAACGATAAATTCTTTGAGTGTTATTCAGAATTCATGCTGAAACGTTTGTAAAGACTTCCTCTTTAATAAATAATCCTTTAGTATAAGAAACTCTTATATTAAAATAAAAATACAAGTATAGGTTTTATAAGAGAAGCATTGAGATAAAATTAAATAGTAAATGCACAAATATTTTTATATTGGTTCAGTCCAACTGAACTACATTTAGTCTCCTCTATAACCTTAGAGGATTCTACAATAATCTTTCAACAAAATTACAACTGAGTATTCTCACCACTCTTGGTATCCTTAGGCACTCTTGGTATCACTATGATCTGTTGCCTAGTTGAGTTTCACCTAATCCTGATTGTGCAGTATTCTTCACCACTCCCAGTATCCCTAGTCAACAAATAACTTCTCTTATCCTAAACTAGTTGAGTTTTACCCACTCCTGATTTCTACTAGACAATCATGATATCAATCTGATATGATGTCTAGTAATCCTTAACTCCCTTGAGTTAAACAACAAGTGTTTTAATTCTCTTCAGAATTGCAATCAAATGATTACTTTCACGTCATTAGACGATTATTCTCATAGAGAGGATATATGTTCAATACAATTCAGTCTGCATTCTCTATGAGTGTTTTTCTCTTTTCTCTCTACTTACAAATTATAAGCTAATATTACAATGACGCTTGAGAGTGTTTCTTGACTTGTTTTTGCTTTTTCTTTTCTCACATATTCTCTTTGAGCTCGAGTTTCTCTATACTTTTCTCTAAACACTTTTTCTTCTCTTTGTACGATGATATTTTTGTTGGAAGCTATGCTCTTGATTCTTACTTCGAATCATCTTCTATTTAAATGACTCTTCGAAAGATATCCGTTAGACAGAGCTGTTGTCTTGAATCTTGTGTCTTCCTCTGTTTTGTCGTGTGAAGCAACCATTGGTTTAGCACGTTTTGGTTTCTACATATTTTTGGATTTTTTCTTAAGGCACTTTAAGGATTTTACCAAAACATTGTCTCGATACTTTAACACTTTTATCCTTTGAGAGTTTAACTCATTAATTTTTGATACAGTAGAGTTTACGCGTTTAGCATAACTCTCATAGATGTTTTAACTTAGGTTGTTCTATGTTGCATATATGCCTAAGAATTTTTCTAAGGTTTTCCTATGTTGCTAGATGATTGTGGATTTTGATCTTAATACTTATGTTTTTGCTTATTGTTTTTGCTTATTCTATTGTAGATATATCATCTTCATATTTTCATTCCGTTTAGTATTATTTGGTTAAATTTCAAAACATATATAAGAGTGTTTAAACATATAAATTTTATAGACAATTTTGTCTTAACAAATAAATCATTTCAAACTGAAAATAGTTAAGAGTACTTGGTAAGAGATTATTTATAAGTGCAATAATCAGCATGAAGTTATTATATAGTATCTTATTATAACAATTATAAAGATCATAATTAATGTGTAAACATTTAGTTTAACACCGTAAAAATATTTTCGGTTTATGTGTGCCTTTAAGATACCTTGCTTGGATAAACTTAGACATTTTCATTTATTGTGACCTTTGTTCTTCCATGGTTACAAGTGAAGGAACTTTTCTGAGAATCCAAGTTGCCTTTCATTTGCAAAATTCGTGGATGATGAACAATTTCCAGAAATTAATGGAGGATCACACAAGTTATTGCAAACACTTTAGGCATAACTTCAAACTAGGGATTGCCAAATTCTTCCTTTCATTCTTCAATAATGTCTACACAGAATCTCTGCTTTTTAACAGTTTCAATTTTAATACTTCAATAATTGATTTTTCTTTCCTTGCACTCAAAGAATATGAAACATTTTGGAAAAGAATAAAAGACCATCTATCTTCATTTTTTCTTCATTTGCATGTCCGTGTCCTATAATTGTTCTTCATTTCACCATAGCAACTCATATGGTACTCAACATTCGGATCATAAACTCACCGATCTTGACAAATATATAATTCAGAAGTTCTTGAATCTTCTGTAGCGACAATATTTTTAAGAGGTAAGGTTTCATATTTTTGCTCAAAATCCTTGTTGCAAATTTCTTTAGATCAGATATTCTTGTAGCAGACTTTGAAGTCTCTTTCTGACCAAGTCACCCATCAATATTCATTAACTTTATATTTTTATTTAATAGATATTATATATAATTAAACATAAAAATTATTTAGTAGCATATTAAATACTACTATATTGAAATTGAAAAATATATTTATTTATTTTTAATTGAATAGATATTTTCTTTAAAAAATAACGTCGATAATGAAATCTAAAACTATATTTTTCTCGTCAAGCAAGAAAGTAACAGAATACTTGTACAAAATATTGATACATTAAAAAACTATAAGTTTATAAATGAAAGTAATGACTTTATAAATATGTGATTAAGTTTAAAATAGATTAATTATACGTTTTATTCATAAACTAAGCCATTTTGGTTTAATTTTCCCTTTCAAAGTTTAAACTTTGAAATGGTTACAAATTATTGCAAACACTTTATAGAGATAACTTCAAACATGGGATTACCAAACTCTTCCTTTTGTTGTTCAAGCTCAATTGCAATAATGTCTATAGAAAATCTCTGATTTTTTTTAATCACTTTTGTCTCTTGATTAACACTTCCCTGATTAATAATATCTTCACTAAACTCAACATTAATCAATTGTTTCATTTTTAATACATCAATTTGATTTTTTTTTTCAATTTAATTTTCTTTCCTTGCAATCAAAGAATCTGAAACATTTTTTGTTCGAATACAAGGTTATTTTTGCATGATATCCTTCTCATGTTCATGTCCTAATTGTTCTTCATTTCACCGCAGCAACTCATACAGTACTCAACATTTGGATCATAAAATCATACAAATATATAATTCAGTCTTAGCGAAAATATTTTAAAGACATAAGGTTTCATATTTTTGCTCAAATCCTAGTTTCTTTATTTCATATATTCAATGTTCTAAATCAATGATACTGTTTCTTGTAGCAGACTTTGAAGCCTCTTTCTAACCAAATCACCCATTATTGTATATTACATATAGCATCAATATTCTAAACAAAGAGGTAAGTGATTAAAGCTTTCTCATTTCTTAAATTTTAATTTTCCATAATTTCTCACCCGTGATTACTTGCTCAAATTTATGCCTTCTCTAGAGTGAAACTATGTTAAGATTTAAGTATGTTATGAAAATTAAATCTAAATTTTAATATTATATATGTTTACATATCCTTAGCTTTTTTTCTTATGTTTATAATTATATATATATATATATATATATATATATATATATATATATATATATATATATATATTGTAAAAGTTAAATTTTAAAGAAAAGGAAACTTGACGATTTTTGTTGGGCGTGGTCAAAATTTAAATTTTATAATATCATTTATTTGAAAATTAAATATTTTAGAAGTATTTACTACAAAAATCTACAATTTTTTCGAGGGTTATTTTACAATTAATGACTTTGTTGATGTCCAAACAAAATGTTTTGACTTTTTGTGAAGTCGTAACCAAACACTTTGGTTTTATATGTAATTTTTGTTTCTCCATAAACATATATTTGGTCTTATTGGTGATTTTTCTAAGAATGAGTGTTAGTTTCTAAATGTACTGTTTTTTGGAGGATAAAAGCAAGATGTTTAAGTTTATTTATGTCGCATTTATCGTCAATATTATGTTGTTTCTTTAACTTATGCAAGCATGGATTGATATATATTTCCCCGCTTATCTTTAATCTAGTCTTGAAACTAGATACAGTTCAATTCTTTCTTTTAATTTATGAAACATTAAACCAGGTCAATTCTTTAATTGACTTAACTTTTTAAACTTTGTGTCTGGGACAGTCCCCTTGTTAAATTGACTGGATTTAAAACAGTATAACAGAGCAATACCGACAAGAGTGCCATAAAATGGATTATCTACATAAAATATAATTTTTACATCTAACTAGATTCTATTAAACTTAGCAATTCCATATAAATCTTATTTTTATAAATTAGGTTGTATTTCATTACCCTAACTTCTATAGTTTTCCTCATTCTTTGTTTAGAGTTTACAAAAATTAACTTAAGGGAAATTAGTTTTATTTTACAATTTATTAATTTATTTGTTGTATATATGTAATGTTTTGGATTTAATTTTTACATTGAATAATTGTTTCACATGACACATTAGAATTGATAATTTGGTGAAGCTTAAGAGATACTTTTAGTTCAAAACAAGTTTGAATATGAGTCAAAATGATGTAGTAAAGTTTGAGATTAAATATGTTGTTATTTTAGTTATATTGAGTTTAATGACTTTTGGTTTATTAAATTTTCACTCAAACAAGTCATTCTTGCTTAAGTAATACTTTTTTCATGATATCTTATCTATGATATTTAATTATGTGCATATATATGTACTGTGGTGTGTAATTATTTGTAAGTGAAATGTGATAAAACAAATGATCAAAATGTTATGACATAGTAGTTATCAAATATGTAATGTTAAGCATTATGAAATACATATTATTTGTTATCAATAAATATAATTATTGAGTTATGAAGTATTATTTAGACATTTGTGACAGTCTTGATAATATTAATAAATGAATGTCATGGTAAAAAACGATGAAAATATTTGCTATCTTTTTAGGATGGATTTTCATGTGGAGAATCCAATCACTAAGTATATCATATATGTATTGTATGGTACTAGAAAATTACTTATCTTTTTATATGAATAAACCAGATATTCTGTATAATATATAGAATAAACTACAATATCTTCGTACCCAACACATTTTTATACCTATCTAACATATCTTTCTTCTTCTTCAACCAGATAATCTATTTTTTCAAAATTCATGATTTATTTTTTCAAAATCATCGACATTATTGTTTTCTTTAACATGACTATCGATAATT
This sequence comes from Vigna umbellata, assembly GCF_029865625.1. Lineage (NCBI taxonomy): Eukaryota > Viridiplantae > Streptophyta > Magnoliopsida > Fabales > Fabaceae > Vigna > Vigna umbellata. The sequence goes on along the minus strand of NC_142165.1, from coordinate 14,248,523 downwards.
CACGTCAACGTAACAAACATGTAATGAATTATTTAATTTAAAAAATATGTTTTATATTTGACTTCATCTTCTTCATCCTCACAACTCTTCACTTTCTCCATTTCCAGTAACATTATCATCCATTTATTTATCTAGGGTTTTGCTTATGTAATTGTGATTATCATGTAAAAGTTTGGACTACACTCTCCAACCGAAAGAGTTTGTGAATTGCCTGCATGCAAGTCAGAGAGCAATAGTGTTGCTGCTATTATTAAGATAAAACTTAAGGGATTACCAAACTCTTCCTTTCATTCTTCAAACTCCATTATTATAATAATGTCTACAGAGAATCTCTGATTCTTTTTAATCACTATTGTTTCTTAATTTTCACTAAATTCAACATTATCAACTGTTTCATTTTTAATACATTAATTTGATTTTTTTTTCAATTTAATTTTCTTTCAATATTTTAAAGAGGTAAGGTTTCATATTTTTGCTCAAATCCTAGTTTCTTTAGTTCATATATTCAATGTTCTAAATCAATGATACTGTTTCTTGTAGCAGACTTTGAAGCTGCTTTCCGACCAAATCACCCATTATTTTACATTACATATAGCATCAATATTCTAAACAAAGAGGTACGTGATTAAAGCTTTCTCATTTTTTTTAAATTTTAATTTTCTATAATTTCTCACCAGTCAAGGATTAGTTGTTCAAATTTATCCCTTCTCTAGGGTGAAATTATGTTAAGATTTAAGTATGTTGTGACAATTAAATCTAAATTTTAATATTATATAAGTTTTCATATCCTTTTTTACTTTTTTTTCTTATGTTTATAATCATATATATATATATATATATATATATATATATATATATATATATATATATATATATATATATATATAGATAGATATTGTAAAAGTTAAATTTTAAAGAAAAGGAAACTCGAAGATTTTTTTTGGGCGTGGTCAAAATATAAATTTTATAATATAATTTATTTGAAATTAAATGTTTTAGAATTATTTTTTATTATTAGATAATTTATAAATGTGTAAATACAATAATAATATCATTAGATCTATATTAATAATCATTTTCCTATTTTTATTTAAAATTAGTTACTTTAAAAGATATTTCAAAAAAATAATAAGTGAAAGTAATGACCTTATAAATATGTCATTAAGTTTAAATTAATATGTAATAATTTTTAATCAATAATTGAGGATATGAATAAACTGTATTTATATTTTTATAAATAATATATTTTATTTTTTAATCCTATGGTTAAGATATTATTTATGAAAAAGATTGTAATAAATAAAGACTCATTCCGTCACATACAGTATTTGTCAAGATAGGTTTGGTTCAATAATTAAAACCAACAACATATTCAACTCAAAGTTTGTTAGCCATCCTAGCCTCAATTTCCACATAAAATCTGACTTTTTACATCTAATTATTTCCCTTTAGGTTATATAAATCTTATTTTATTGAATTAGGTTATATTTCATTACCTTAACTTGTATAGTCTTCAAAGAATTGCTTCAAAACATAAAAAACAAAATTAGAAAAGTCATAACTATTTTTAAATTAGAATATTTATTTTTCATTTAACTTAAACTTTTTTGTTTTAAAAAAATTGTTCTTTAAAATTATGAAATGATGCTTATATTGGTTAGTTTTACGTATCATTTTGTGAAATTAGCCTGTTTTTTTACTAATAAAAATTTGTACTTATTGAGTTGGTTCTTAATTGGGTACAAAACTAATTATGTTTCTTTATCTCTTATATCTGTACTATCAGGTTATTTAAGTTGAATCCAGTAGAGTGAACTGATGGACATTCTGAATGGATTTTTGTCTGATGTTTTAAAAGACGTGGCATGTGGGGCTATTAATCAATTACAATACTCCCTTCGCTTTAATAGTTTTGTTAAAGAGCTTGATAAAGAAGAAGACAACTTGATCCAAACGATAAAGGATGTAGATGATCGTGTCATACGTGCTCGAAAACAAACCTTAGAGACTGCTGGAGTTATTGATAAATGGTTGGAGAATGCAAACATTAATTCAAAATATGTGAATAGTTTGCTGAAAGAGACAAATGCCAAAAAGAGTTGTTTTTTTGGATACTGTCCAAATTGGATTTGGCGATACCGTTTAGGAAAGAAGTTGGCAATTAAAAAAATAGACCTTCAAAAGATCATTCAAGAAGGTAGACAATATATAGAACTTCAACACATTGCCTCAATTCCTTCAAACACTTTTGATATTCTCACAGAAAAAAGTATTAATTTTGACAGTAGAAAATCTGCTTTTGATCAACTAATGGAAGCACTGAAAGATGATGGAGTTGCGATGATTGGATTGTACGGGATGGGGGGTTGTGGTAAAACCACATTAGCAATGGAAGTTAAGAAGATAGCAGACGCTGAGCATCTTTTTGACAAAGTTATTTTTGCTCCTGTGTCTAGTACAGTAGAAGTTTCAACTATTCAAGACAAAATTGCAAGTTCATTGCATTATAAATTTCCAGAAGATCAACAAATGGAAAGATCTCAACGGTTGTGCATGAGACTAATGCAGGAGAAAAAAATTCTTATCATTGTGGATGATGTGTGGGAAAAACTTGATTTTGGTCGCATAGGGATTCCCTCCTCTGAATACCATAAAGGCTGCAAGATTCTCATTACCACTAGATCCGAAGATGTTTGTATTTCAATGCATTGTCAAAAAAAGATTTATCTACCCATCTTAACTGATGAAGAAGCGTGGACTCTCTTCCAAAACAAAGCACCTATGTCTAAAAACATCAAGCATTTGGCAAAATCAATTTCGAAAGAATGTAAAGGATTACCTGTTGCCATTGTAGCTGTTGCCAGTAGCTTGAATGGAAAAGAAGAGGCGATATGGCTTGCTGCGTTGAATAAATTGAAAAGTTCTAAGTCGATCAATATTGCAAAAGGTTTGCGAGATCCCTATAAGTGTCTGCAGTTGAGCTACGATAATCTAGATACTGATGAAGCTAAATCACTTTTCCTGTTGTGTTCTGTATTCCCCGAAGATTATGAGATTCCAGTGGAATGTTTAATAAGATGTGCAATAGGGTTAGGTGTGGCTGGAGAAGTTGAAACATATGAAGCGGTAAGGACTGAAGTGACTGCAGCCAAAATCAAACTTGTAAGTTCTTGTTTATTGTTGGAGGCGGATGATGAACGTGTCAAAATGCATGACTTGGTTCGTGATGTAGCCCATTGGATAGCAAAGAATGAAAATAAGATCATCAAGTGTGAAGTGGAAAAGGATGTAAGTTTGGAGCAAGGTTCGATAAGATATCTATGGTGTGTGAAATTTCCAGATGATGTGGATTGTTCCAATCTTGAATTTTTAACTATACAAACAAAATCAGAAGTATCTGATGGAATTTTTGAAAGAATGGGAAAACTTAGAGTTTTGATTATGACCAATAAAAACGACGATCGGTTGCAGTTGTCAACAACCTCTTTCAAAACATTAACCAATCTCTGTTGTCTAGTCCTTCAATACTTTGCATTGAGAGACATTTCATTTGTGAGAGATATGAAGAAACTGCAAAGTCTTTCGTTTCATCATTGTTCATTGCCTTCGTTCCTTGACTTGCAAACTGATGTTGCACTCACAACACTTACAAACTTGAAGTTGTTAGACTTTAAAAGTTGTGACATTGAAAGCAATATTTTTGAAGAGATCAAAAGAATCCCATTTCTAGAAGAATTGTATATTTTTAAAGACTACTGGAAAGATCGAAAGGAAGAAAGTGTTAAATTCTCTAACTCATTTAGTGTCCCCCAAAAGCTGCAAAGGTATGGAATTATATTAGAATATAATTTTCATACTTATTATAGATTTCAAGAGTTTTTCTCTTATGAGAGAACTTTAGGAATTAATTATTTTGACATATCAAATGAGGTTATTAAAGGTTTGGCCAAAAAAGCAAAAGAGCTATTTGTAGCAAATATTAAGGGAGGTGCAAAAAATATGATGCCTGATATATTTGAAATTGAAGAAGGTATGAATGAGTTGAAAGAACTGAGGATACGTGATTGTGAAGAAATAGAGTGTTTGATTGACACTAGCAATCATTTGAGTAAGATGGAAAATATTTTCTCCAAGTTACGTTATATGGAGATCATCCACATGAATCATCTAAAAACTTTATGGCATGGTTGTCTACCTGCCAATGGGTCTTTTGAAAAATTAGAGAAGTTATATATAGCAGATTGCAAACAATTAACATGTCTCTTCACAATTGACAAAACAAAGGAAAATGAAGATCAATTTACAATTGGGCATTCCATGCAATCCAAAATTTTCCAGAATCTTCAACAAGTGAGAATATATGGATGTGGAGAATTAAAACATGTATTCTCAGCCAATATCACAGGAGGCCTAACTCAATTGAAAATACTTGAAATTGAAAATTGCAATATGTTAGAACAAATAATTGAGGAAGTTCTTCCACCAGCACACTGCGAAGAAACAAATGAAATTGTAGAAGAAGATGTGCAGAGTAACTCCTCAGGTACCTTTTCCATATTACATATCTCATAAGAATCTTATTCTTTTCTTCAAATTCAATAAAAGTTTTGGTAATAGCTATTTATAATTTAATTTTATCAATTAATTCCCTGAATCTATTAACCAATTAAAACTGGCTCCATTCCTTAAGAATTCAATTTAGATTTTTGTTTGAAATTTATCAAATGAGTATGTTTCTTACCTTACAGTTATATTTTAATGTAGTTGTTTAGATAAATTTGTGGGATAAGTTTTGGGTTTTCTTCCATTAATATTATGAATACATTGTCGTATATGAAAAATATAAGAAAATTAATTGTTAAAACATTATATATGATATTTGTCACGTAGTAAGAGAAAAGGGAAATATATTTGAATTCGAATTTTAAATATTAATTTTCCATATAAAATTATAAACTATTTACTCAATCGATCGCTTTGGTTACAAAATTTTCTCTTTTAATCTATCTATTTATGAACATATCTTTCAGTTTATATATATTACCTTGATGAGTAAAATAAAATACAAATGGTATCTTTACAGATTAAAAAATATACTATATTAGAATATAGGAAATTAAGATGGAATTATTGTAAATAGAGATTAAAAAAGTAATTAAATATGAAATTATTAAAAGAAAAAAGGATGGTGAAAATGTGCAGTGGTTTCATCGTTATTATTAGCTGATTATTTGATGTTTGGATTTGTGATATTAGTTGGTGGAGATCAATGTATTGAAAATAAGAAAGGAATTTTTAATTAACTAATATTTTTGTTATTTATAATGGTTTTTCAGGATCGTTTTCTCTGTCTAATCTTGAATTTCTTGGAATATCTTCATGTTCAATGTTGGGTTCATTGTTTACAACATCTGTGGCTAAGACCTTGACTTCATTGGAAGAATTGAAAATATATAACTGTGATGGTTTGAAGCATATAGTAACTTCTGAAAGAGTGAAAAGAAAGAAAAACATGGTTGAAGATGAGCATGAATTTGAAAGTGATCTTTCAATGTTCTCAAATTTGAGAAGTGTATTTATTTGGGATTGTGACTCGTTGCAAGATATATTTGCAACACCTGTCAATGGGTCTTTCGAAAAATTAGAGAAACTATATATAGAACGTTGCAAACAATTAACATGTCTCTTCACATATGTCATTGCTGAAAGAATGACAGAGTTGAAAATATTAGACATAATCAATTGTTCCAAATTGAAGCATATAGTAGTTGATGATGACAAAACAAAGAAAAGTGAAGATCAATTCACAAATGGGCATTCGATACAATCCAAAATTTTTCAAAATCTTCAACAAGTGCAGATACATGGATGTAAAGAATTAAAACATGTATTCTCAGCCAATATCAGAAGAGGCTTAACTCAATTGAAAATACTTGTAATTGGAAATTGCAATATGTTAGAACAAATAATTGAGGAAGTTCTTCCACCTGCACACTGCGAAGAAACAAACGAAATTGTGAGCAATAGCTCAGGTACGTTTCCCAAATTACATTATAAGCATCTTATTTTGTTTTTCAAATTCAATTAAATTTATGCTCAAGATAATTAAATAAATCCATATGGAAACCCACACCTTATGCATAAATATCTAATTCGTTTTTAGGGAAAAATCATATTGTAAAATATTTTTATTAAGGTGAATATTTTTAAAAAGTACAAAATTGTAGATACGCGGATGTGACACTCTATCATTATTTTGAAAAATAAAAATATCAGTATAATTTATTAAAAAAAAGTATAGTTAACATTAAATAGTTTACTCTCATTATTAAGTGAAAAAGATTCCTACTTTTTGTTAAAACAGAAAACAAATATAATATAACATGAAAAAGAAATGACTAAATCTAACTTTTGAAACCGTTTAATCTTTTTGAAGTGATTCTTTCCATTAAACTCCAGAAATAAGACATAATATAATCCAATATAACAACATAAATAATATATATATATATATATATATATATATATATATATATATATAATCTTACGAATAAAATAAACCACAAATAGTATCTTTACATATGAGAAAAGATACAACTTTACATATGAAAAATGATACAGTTTTAGAGATAGGAACTAAAATTAAGATAAATTGGTGTAAATATAGAGATTAAAAAAGTAATTAAATATGAAATTATTAAAAAAAAATGGTGAAAATGTGAAGTGGTTTCATCGTTATTATTAGCTGATTATTTGATGTTTGGATTTGTGATTTTAGTTTGTAGAGATCAATGTATTTAAAATAAGAATGAAATTTTTATTGACTAACACTTTTGTTATTTATAATATTGTTTTTTCAGGATCATTTTCTCTCTCTAGCCTGACAAATCTTGGGATAGAATCATGTCCAATGTTGGACTCATTGTTTACGACATCTGTAGCTAAGACCTTGATTTCATTAGAAGAATTGAGGATATCTAAGTGTAATGGTTTGAAGCATATAGTAACTCCTGCAAGAGTCAAAAGAAATAAAAAGGAAAACATGGTTGAATATGAGCATGAATTTAAAAGTCATCTTTCAATGTTTCCAAGTTTGAAAATGCTTTGGATTGAATATTGTAATATGCTAGAACAAATAATTGAGTCAGCAGACCATAAAGAAACAAATGAAATTGTTGAGGAAGATGATGAGCAGCATTTTGAATCTAACAAAGTCAAAGTTTCTCCTACAACCATTTCAATTCCATCAGTATCTACTGTGAACAATAGCTCAGGTACCTTTCCCATATTACATTATAAGCATCTTATGTTGTTTTGCAAATTAAATAAAATTTACGCTCAAATAATTAAATAAATCCATATGGAAACCACACGTAAGAAAAATGAAAAAGCAACTAAATTATTTCCAAAAACCGTTCACAATAATTATTATTCCTCTTATTCTTAAATTATATTTTTTTTCATAATTGCAATAATCTCCTTATTAGATATATAATTATAATATTTTAAAAAACTGACAATATAATATTTTTAAGAGTATTAATATGCTGACATCCATATTCTTTACACTCTCACTCAAAACTCAAATAAATTAATATTTTATTAAAATATAAAGTGTAATTAAAAAATAAATATGTAGAATGTATGTTATATATGAATTGCGGTGTAAAAAACTTTTTTTTCCTTAATAAATGAAAGGTTTATGTAGAATCTAGAAAACGTATATTATATATAAAAAAATATAGTTTGACATGTATAAAGTTTTTAAACTCATTTAATATTATTTTTTCTTTTCTTTACTTTAAAATTTTCTTTTAAAATATAAAAAATTATTTTTTATGATCATTTTATTTTTATAATATATATCACATAAATGTAAATACATATCATAAATATAAATATGTGTCACTCTATTATTATTTTGAAAAATAAAAATATAAGTATAATTTATTAAAAAAGTATAGTTAACATTAAATAGTTTACTCTAGTTATTAAGTGAAAAAATTCCTACATGGAGAGGAGAAACTTTTTGTTAAAACAGAATACAAATATAATAAAACATGAAAAAGAAATCACTAAATTCAACTTTTGAAATCGTTTAATTTTTTGAAGTCATTCTTTCTATTAAACTCCAGAAATAACATATATATAATGACTAAATTTAACTTTTGAGATCGTTTAATCTTTTTGAAGTGATTCTTTCCATTAAACTCCAGAAATAAGACATAATATAATCTAATATAACAACATAATATATATATATATATATATATATATATATATATATATATATAATCTTACGAATAAAATAAATCACAAATAGTATCTTTGTTAAGTTTTAATAAACACAGATGGCACAGTGAATATGTGAAAAGATTGCATCTCTTATTCAGCCATACGAAAGAAGCTTTTATAAAAGCTTTACAGAGACTCTGGACAAAACAGAATAATAACAGAACAAAAAATCATGAAACTGATGCCACTAGTTTAGGCGAAAACTAAGTCACTAATTTGACCCACTCAATCCTATAAAATAGGACTGTTTATTAACACGTTAAAATAACTAACAATCCCTCCCTTAAGCTTTAGCTTATTTCATCCAGTGCCAGCATTCCAAGCATACTTCTAAGTTTTTCAAACTGCTCAAGCTTCAAGGCTTTTGTCATAATGTCAGCTGCTTGCTCATTTGTATTGCAGTATTTCAATGTGATAACTTGATCATTAACTAAATCTCTGAGAAAGTGGAACCTTACTGCAATATGTTTACTCCTACCATGACAAACAGGATTCTTGGACAGTTGTATAGTAGAACTATTATCACAGAGAATCTCAGTAGTTTCTTTTCTTTCTATTCCAAGATGCTCTAGAATTCGTTTGAGCCAAATACATTGACAAGCACAATATGCTGCAGCAATATATTCAGCCTCAGTGGTTGAAAGGCTTACCACAGGCTGTTTTTTTGAAGCCCATGATACTGCTGCAGTTCCAATCATAAACACTGAACCAGTAGTACTTCTCCTATCATCTGAATCCCCTGCATAGTTGCTGTCACTATAGGCAGTGAAGCTCATCTTCCTTCCCTTTTGATAGAAGAGACCATATTTAGTAGTGCCTTTTAAATACCTGAGAATTCGTTTTGTTGCTGTCCAATGTGACTCCTTGGGATTGGCCATATACCTACTAAGTAAACTGACTCCAAACATCAAATCTGGCCGCGTGACAGTCAAGTACATGAGACTGCCAATAGCTTGTTTAAACTGTGTAACATCTACTGGAATTCCTGCTTCGTCCTTGGATAAAATGGTTCCCGGTACCATGGGATTTCGTACTGGGTTGCTGTTCAACATATTAAAGCGTGCTAGGATATCACGTGCATATTGTCTTTGGCAAATAAAGATGCCTGTTTCATTTTGTATAACTTCTATTCCCAAAAAGTGTTTCATCTTGCCCAAATCTGTCATGTCAAACTCCAACTGCATTGAGTGTTTAAACTCTTCACATATAGCTTTGTTATTTCCAGTAAATATCAAATCATCCACATATAAGCTAACTATTAAAGTACTACCTTTAACCTGTTTCGTGAACAAGGTGTGTTCACTCGGACAACGTGTAAAATTTTCTTTGGCAAAATATGTTTCAATTTTACTATACCAGGCTCGTGGGGCCTGCTTGAGCCCGTATAGAGCCTTTCTCAACTTGTATATTTGTCTTTCTTTGCCTTTCTTGATAAAACCAACAGGTTGATGAACGTAAATTTCTTCTTGAATTTCACCATGCAAGAAAGCACTTTTTACATCAAGCTGAAACACTTCCCACGCATTATGAGCAGCCACAGCTAACAATACTCTCACTGTATCAAGCCTAGCAACAGGAGCAAAGACTTCTGTATAGTTGATGCCATATTTTTGAGCATATCCTTTTGCTACTAAGCGGGCTTTATATTTATCTACCTGTCCTTTTTCATTGAGCTTTGTTTTAAAAACCCATTTCACACCTATGGGTTGCACGCCTTCAGGTGGATCAACTAGATCCCATGTGTTATTTCTTTCAATTGCTTGCATCTCAGCGTCCATGGCCTCCTTCCATTTTTGACTTTTACTAGCTTCCTCAAAGGTTTGAGGATCCTTACAATTGGTGGTCAACATTGCTAGCAAGCTTTCCTCTTCTGCAACCAAATTGGTTTCATAATCGGTCATCCACACGGGTTGGCGTCGAGTCCTTGATGCCCTCCCTTCAACTGGAGGATCAGTGGATTCTAAAATAGAAGTTGATTCAGGCAATTCTGAACTATTATTGCTACCTCTAGGTGTAATAGGTTGAGGTGTAGAATCAACATTAGAATCAACAATGTCACTCTCTTCTTTATCTAGACTCTCCATATCAAGAACAACAGGAGGTGTACTCTCAATTACACCTTTGTGCCAACTCCAGCTTTTGTCTTCTTCAAAGACCACATCCCTGCTTACAATTACCTTTTTTGAAATGGGATCAAAAAGTTTGTAAGCTTTTGCTTCATCACTCACACCCAAAAGAACACATGTGTGACTCTTGTCATCTAATTTGCTTCTTTTTTGATCTGGAATATGAACGTGTGCAATACATCCAAATGTTTGGAAGTAATCAACACGAGGTTTTATTCCACTCCATGCCTCTTCCAGAGTTCCATGATCTACAGCAGTAGTGGGACTTCGATTTTGAACATGAACACACCATCTTACTGCCTCAGGCCAAAAAGACTTTGGAACTTGTTTTTCATGAAGCACAGATCGTACTGCATTCATAATGGTGCGATTCTTGCGCTCGGCAACTCCGTTCTGTTGAGGAGTGTACGCAGCTGTCAGTTGTCTAGAGATACCATGATGAGTACAAAAATTAGAGAACTCCTTGGATGTGAATTCCCCTCCTCTGTCAGTTCTCAAACAAGTGATATGAGTGCCAGCTTCTTTTTCAACACAGGCTTTGAAACTCTTGAATGTATTAAAAGTTTCAGATTTGTCATGCAAAAAATAAACCCATGTCTTACGAGAATAATCATCAACAAAACATAATATGTACCGTTTGCGGCTGTTTGAAATTGGTGTGATCGGACCACATACATCAGCATGAACTAACTGTAATTTAGTTGATGCGCGCCAAGAACTTGACTTGGGTATGGTATCACGGTGTTGTTTACCCACAAGACATGTAGTGCACACAGCTGTTGAAATTTTCAAAGAGGGTAGTCCGATTACCATTTGCTTTTGCACAAGTGTATTGAGTCCTCTGAAATTGAGGTGACCAAATCGTCTATGCCATAATTGCGTTTCTTGTTCTGAGATATCTTCCACTTGGAAACACTGAGAATGTTGAGTAAACGTTGAAGCTGACAAACAGAACATTCGGTTCCTTTGCATGGTAGTGTGAATGATCAATCCTTTATCTTGATGAAATATTTTGCATGCACCATGTTGAATCAGAATGGTAAGTCCTTTCTCTTGAAGTTGTCCCAAACTTAAGAGATTGGTTTTAAGTTTTGGAACATAATAAACATCAGAAATAACGTGGGTCATATTATTGATCTGTACCCGTATGCTTCCTTTTGCAGCAACCTCCATTTTTGTATCATTACCGAGCTTGACAAATTTATGGGATCTTTCTTCATGTATTTCTGTGAACCATTGCTTATTTCCTGTCATGTGGTTACTGCAACCAGAATCCAAAAACCAATCCTCCATTTGAACAGAATGTGTCACCTCTTCATATGCGACCAACAGAATCTCTTCCTCAGCTTCGACTTCTTCAAACATTGTATAATGAGTTTGTTTCTCAACACTAGGGCACTCATACTGAAAATGTCCTAGCTTATGGCATTGAAAACATTCAATTAGTGCCTTGTTGAAAGGCTGTCTTCCACGGCCTCTCCCACGCCCACGGGAACTGCGTCCACGACCACGACCTGTTCCCGCTTTATCATCATGTGTAACTTTCAAGACTTGTTCTTCTGGTTGAAAATTCTGCATTCGTTGTTCATGAACGAGCAGGCTGCCATGAAGATCATCAAGACTCAGAGTATTCAAGTCATTGGACTCCTCGATAGAACATACTACATAGTTGAAGTTTGGGGTTAAAGATCTGAGTATCTTGCTAACCACTGTGCTGGAATCCATTACTTCACCATTAGATTTCATTTTGTTAACAACAGTGAGTGTGCGCCCAAGGTAACTGTCAATCTTCTCGCCGTCCTTCATCGCCAGTAGTTCAAACTCACGTCGAAGTGCTTGAAGTTGAGCACGTTTGACCCTCGTTGATCCCTGATATTTTTGCTGCATTGATCTCCAGATTTTTTGTGATGTGCTTTTGTCCAACATTGTTTCGAGAATTTCTCGATCAATAGCTTGAAACAAAAAATTCTTCACCTTCAGATCCTTTAGTTGTGCCTCAGCGACATTCTTCCTTTTCGCCTCAGTGGGTGTTGCACCAAGTGTTGGTATTCCACTCTCCACTAGCTGCCATAGTTCTTTGCTACGTAGAAAAGTTTCCATAGTCATGGACCAAAAATCATAATGTCCATCAAACCTTGGAATGGCTGGTTGAACATATTTCTCTGAAGTAGTCATGACTTTACACTCACTGTATCAGCGTTGCACTCTAGATCTGGATGCTCTCTTTACTCTCCTTGGATCAGGCCCCTTGCGGAGCTCTGATACCAATTGTTAAGTTTTAATAAACACAGATGGCACAGTGAATATGTGAAAAGATTGCATCTCTTATTCAGCCATACGAAAGAAGCTTTTATAAAAGCTTTACAGAGACTCTGGACAAAACAGAATAATAACAGAACAAAAAATCATGAAACTGATGCCACTAGTTTAGGCGAAAACTAAGTCACTAATTTGACCCACTCAATCCTATAAAATAGGACTGTTTATTAACACGTTAAAATAACTAACAATCTTTACATCTGAAAAAAGATACAATTTTACATATGAAAAATGATACAATTTTAGAGATAGGAACTAAAATTAAGAAGAAGTTGGTGTAAATATAGAGATTAAAAAAGTAATAGGATGATGAAAATGTGAAGTGAGATAATAAAATTGTATGGGATAATTATTTTTCATCATTATGAGTTGATTATTGGATGTTTGAGTTTGTGGTTTTAGTTCATCGAGATCAATGTATTGAAAATAAGAATGGATTCTTAATTTATTAACATTTTTATTTATAATTGATTTTCAGGATCGTTTTCTCTGTCTAGCCTGACATATCTTGAGATATATTCATGTCCAATGTTGGACTCATTGTTCACGACATCTGTAGCTAAGACCTTGACTTCATTAGAAGAATTGAGGATATCATTCTGTTATGGCTTGAAACATATAGTAACTCCTGAAAGAGTGAAAAGAAATAAAAAGGAAAACATGGTTGAAGATAAGCATGAATTCAAGAGTGATCTTTCAATGTTCTCAAGTTTGAAAAGGGTAAATATTTGGAGATGTGACTCATTGCAAGATATATTCGTAATGCCTTTTGTTGGGGGCATAGTGAATATTCAGAACCACTTTCCCACTCATCAAACTCTAAGCATGAGCAATGCCAACAATGGAGATTGGATGATGGGACAACAAGTCAGTTTAAAGTTAGAAGATTTGAAGTTGTTTGGTCTACCTAAAATGACTCGTATTTGGGTGACTACCAATAACTCATTTACTCTCCAGCATCTCAACTCATTAATAATACGAGAGTGTGAAAAATTGGAAGTAATATTTCCTCAATCTATGCTGCAATCCTTACCAGAGTTGAATTATCTAAAAGTAAGTGAATGCGAGGAATTAAGACAGATAATTGAAGAGGATTTGGAGGATAAAAGGTTTATTCAACCATGCTTCCCCAAACTAGAATCATTGTTTATTGAAGAATGCCATAAGTTGAAAAGTTTCACCTCTGTATCTGCATCCAATGATCTTTCCAACTTGAAGATTCTAATCATAAAGGAAGCCACTGAACTACAAGAGTTTATTGCATGCGAATACGATGAGACTGGGAAGACCAAAGTTCAACTTCCACAATTGAAAGTTATAATATTTATGCATCTTTCAAATTTTCACCAAGAGACTATATTTTCAAATGTGAAGCATCGCATTATCCGCAATTGTCCAAAACTCTCTTTGACTTCAACAACTACTTCTCAAGAACTCCAACAAAATCTTCATTTGGAAGGTAAGTACTATGCATGGATATGTTGTTACAAACATTACATGTTACGATGGAAACTTTATATAGAAATATTTTCTGTTTGCGTTTCATTGTTAAACGAAGTCCTTAACTATACACTTGAACTACAGGTTTGGGAAACTCTGAAATTTATCATGGGGTTATTTCGCAACTAATGTATGAAATAAAGAAATTAGATGAAGTTTCTACAAACAACAATTCTACTGAGTTGCCTTCTTCACAGGTCAGAACTAATCAACCTATCCAACTTAGCCTACTGAGTTGTCAATCATAACAATAATGACATTAAACTATAGTACACACCATCACTTGCTTCACTAAAATTTGACAAACTTCATCTTATTTTTTTGAGACTCAATTCATTAATTGAAAAACAGTCTTTTCATTTATATCTATTATTATTCTAAAAAAAACTGACTTATTGAGATGCTCCTTTTCTATATACTTTATCGTTGATTAGATTAAAGAAGAATCAGATAAGAAATTTATCGAGAAAGATTATGGTTCAAAGGAAGTGGCTCCTGCAACTTCAATAAATTCAGAGGTGGATGGAAAGTCTAATTGTGAAACATATTCACAGGTAATTGTACTTTAAGCTCTTCTAAATATTTGAGTGAGTGAATGGAAAATCACTTAATATTCATCACTTCATATAGGAGTTGGTCGATGCAAAATCAACCACTGGATCACACTTCACAGACCAACAAAATCAATTTGGACAAACTCAAAGTACCATCAAAACGTCTCAGGTAAGTAACCTTACACAAACTAAATATGCTCATTTTTCTAAATAATTTACTAGAAATGAATGGTTAATAAATAACAACCCAAGGAAATAAATTATTCCAGAGGCTATCTATCACAAAAAAGTATCCTAGCTTTTTATGATGAATTGTTTTCAGCAGGAAATGGATCCTACTCCAAAAAACACTTCTCCCCTTCAAATGAACCGTGAAGATCCATCTACATCTGAAATTCAACCATGTTCTTCACAAGTCAATGATAACAATCAATCTATGTTGGAGAGCAGAGTTAAAATGGTAGGTCAACATAACAAAATTGAAACCAAAACACTAGAGTCGGAAATAGAAGAGCTCCAAAAAATAGACAGAAAAAGTGAAATGACATCAGACCCACAAGCTATGGAGCAAAACTTTCCAGTCATTTCTTCTCCAAACGTGACTCAGGTATTTACATATTTTCTTTTAATCTTCTGAAAATGATACATAATGGAAGAAATTTAAACAAGCACAAAACGAAACTTGACTTACCAACTAATCAACATAACTTTGTGCATGTAAAGCGTACTGATGAAACAGAGGCAAACAACATTAGAAAAACTACGACATCAGATAAACTTGCAATTCCAACTTATGTTTTAGAGGTAAGAAGTTCGTCTCAAACTTGTATTGTAACTCTTGCATAAAAATACTTGTAAACATGGTTAAAGAATATTGAGGTACCAACACATGATGTACATTATGAAACAAATGTTTTTAGAAGTTATAAGTTCAAATATACACAAACATTACTTTTCCATTGGTGATGAATAGAATATTGAGGAAATAGGAAGAGAAAGGAGCAACGGTGGAGCTGCAACAGAGGGAGCTACAATTAAAACCTTGCCAATTGGTGGAGATAACATTAGCTTGGTTAGTGGTGTTACAATTCACAACTCAAGCGGTGCAAATATACTTCCACAAGATTCCCAGGCTGTTAAACAAGATAATGTGATGAATGAAGACAAGACAGAAATAGCACCATACAAAAATATCAAAATCCAAGCAGGGGTGAACTTGTTGAATAAAACAGAGGAAATAGGAATTGTTTCTAATAATAACGTTGTGGTTACTCCAGGTTATTGCTCTTTTCTTGTCTCCTTTCCTTCCTATATTTATATGTTAGACTACTCCTCTAATATTTTAGAGCTTCTATAGATACTCGTACAAGATTGGAAAAGTATAAGCACTTGGTTGATCTGAATGATTCACAAATTTCTCTGCTAGTGGAGGCGATAGAAGCATATCCTCATCTTTGGAATGCTTGTGAGAAGTTCACTGATCGCTTTCGAGCTTTTATGTTGAAAACATTGGCAGATATGTTGTTGTTCCTTCGAAGTGAAAGTGTTGGTAGTGTTAATCCTGAGAGAGAAAAGGAGTTCCTTAAACTATGTGATGAAGTTGTTCAACTTGGATTTGAAAAGTCGTGGGTTGATGAAATGCGTCAACGTGTTGTGGGAAGGGATCCTAAGTTGGAGCATGCAAGGGCACAAATGGGCGAGCTTCTTAAGAGACACCATCATTTAACTCAAGAACTACACAATATGAAGAAACAACTTATAAGTCTTAATAACTTTTTTGATGCTCCCACAAAATGTTTCGACTTTTTATGATTGGCAAACACTTTACTTTGATGCATTTTATGTTTCTTCTTAGACATACATTTAGTCTGATTTGCAATTCTTCTATGAATGAGTGTTATGTCGTTGTTCTGTACTTCTTGAAGCATGGTTTGATAAATATTTTCCCCCTTATCTTTTATCTTTTATCTTTTATCTTTTTGCTTGAAACTAGAAACAGTTTAATTCTTTCTTTAAATTCATGAAACATTAAACCAGGTCAATTCTTGAATTAAATGGATACCAAACAGGTTATCTACAATTTTTCTTAAAAGCATCTCGAATGCTTTTCATATAAGAAACCCACTTAATCTTTTTTATATGCGTTCAAATTACTTCAATTTTAAGTAACCTGATCAATTTAAGAATTATCAAGCAATACATACAACATGAACATCTTGTTACAGTTCCTTCTAGAGATCACTTGATTTTCTTTAGGAAATAATGTTTAATTTTTGAGTGTGGACAATTTGGTTGTGGATTAGAAAGGAGCTGAAGATGATGAGGTTTCGAAGACTGTATTATATATAACTAATAAAACCATATAGTTTTTTTATGAACAAAGAACGAAAAGAAAATTATGTACTATATGTTTTTTCATAATCGTTTTTAATTCTAGCTTGATTATCAAGAATTTTTCTTTTAATTATTATCTCTCTCAATTTTTTATTAGATTATGATAAATTATTTTTTAGTCTTAAACTTTGTTTTTTTCTTAAAAAAAGTATATATTAATGAAGAATAAAATAATAGATTCATTTTTTAAAAGTGATAAAAGGAAAGCTACATATATGAAAAATAAAAATAAAACAATATCAACTTCTTCATATATCTTGAGGCATGATACTAATATCTAATTGTTCAAGAGGAACCCTTTCTTAAAGAGGTTAAAAGAATTACATGTGATGAGTTTCATATTAATACTTTAGAATATGATTAGTCGTTATCTTATTTTAACTCTTCTTGTTTATATACCTACAATAGAAATATTATTTTT
The DNA here is from genome assembly GCF_029865625.1 of Vigna umbellata. Lineage (NCBI taxonomy): Eukaryota > Viridiplantae > Streptophyta > Magnoliopsida > Fabales > Fabaceae > Vigna > Vigna umbellata. The sequence continues at coordinate 14,230,914 of NC_142165.1, read as the reverse complement.
TAAAATCAAGATTATCAAAATAAGGTTGCGGAATAAAAGGGAAGATGAATTTTTTTTCGATAATATGGTTATTTACATTGAAAAAGAAATTGTAGAAAAAATTTAGTTCTAATTCATTTATTAATGAGTTCAAAAATGTGGAGAAGAGTCTTTTATATATGTATAATTTTTTTGTAGTTAATAATATACTTATTTTTATTGTATTAGTAATATTAATTAAATATATAAATTTTGAATGTACTATTTTGATTCTTCTAAAATTGTTCTTGAAGATCGGTCAATGTTAATTAAGATAACACCTCATTTATATATATTATAATGTGATGTTATTTTTATTAATTTAGTATTCAATAATACAAAATGAGTTTATAATGTCTTCTATTCAACATCAACCTACAAAAAATAACTTTAAAGGTCATCTTTTGTAAATTAAATAAAAAGTTTGACCTCGAATTCAATGGGGATGACATCATATCTCCAATAGATGTCAAACTATTGGGACACTGATTTCTAATGATATTTAAAACATTAAAAAATTCAGCTTAAAGGTCATTTTACTACATCCTATAATATCTGGGACGTAATATAGGTCAGATTATTGGGGTCTGATCCTATAGTATTTAAAACATTAAAAAATCTAATATAAAAACCATTTTTAATCACATCAAACATCATTAATATTCATACATAATCAAATAGTGTTATTTTTTCAGTAGTTCAAAAATTTATCACCTATAACATATGACACAATAAAGAAGATAAGACAAGAGTAAACAACCTATCTACTTAAACTATGAAGTTTGATTCACGATAACATTAGTATTTTGCTTGAAAACTATGTAAGATAAGTTTTTTATTATTAAAGTTTTAGTTTTGTTTTAATAGTTTTAGTTTTGATAACTTTAATGTTAGTAGTTACATTTTATGTTAATAACTTTAGTTTTGATGTATAATATGTGTTAAAAAAAATTGAACTTTGTTGAAATATTTCCTATTTTTTATGTTAGCATAAATTAAAAATATAAAAAAATATTTGAAAGAAAAAACAACATTTAATGTATGTTAATTTACTAACAAATATCAAATATCAAATATCAAATATTGTTAAGTTAGAAATGACACTAATTAAACGAAGATAGGTGGTAAGAGACGTCATATTTTCACATAATCAACATTCTTAAACATCTATCTTCAATACTATCAATTTAATGTTTCCAACTAAGATGTTGGAATTTCTTCTAACACTAAAACTCAAAAATAACATACCTCAAAAACTATTTTTATAATAATGATAATAAACTTAAAAAAATTATTTGAGATAAACTTTTTAAGATATTTCATCAATGTATATTGTTTACGGAAGAGAAAAAACTATATATGATAGCAAACTTAATAATAAACTCAAAAGAAAACAAAAATAACTAACTTTACAATATTTAATTATATTTTATCTAATACTATTTGATTAAATCCTCAACTTCTCATAAGTAACCTCTCACCACAATTCTTTTATATAAGGGTTAATTGTAAATCCACACAATAATAAGTGCTGTACCCTTATTTTTTTTATTAATATATTAAAAAAATAAACACTAAATTCCTTCAAATATTTTCTTTTATGGTCAAATAAATTTATGGCCATTTAAAATTTTAAAGTCTTAGTTTAAAAAGTAACCTTTTTAAATTGATATTTACTTATGAATTTAAGGAAGGGCGGGTTAAATAAATTATAATGAAGTAACAACTAACTTTCGAGTTATTTCAAAGGGATTATTTATTTTGTCATTATTTTCTATGTAATGAATTGTACAATAATATTTATGTTTTAGTAGTGATGTATTCTCAATAAATTAGGCATTACATTAATAAAATAAATATACTATTACCAATATCTTTTGTTTTCTTCATGCTTAATTTTTTAAGATTCAAACAAATATGTTAAATATTGTCTATAGGTTAAATTATTTAATTTTATAAATATTTCCAAAACAAAATTTAAATTTAGGATATTGTTTCCAACTTAACTAAATTATTGTTATTTATATGTATTAATTAAATTTTTATCTCTTATATAATTAAGACAAAAAGGTAGTACTTTCATTATTTGGTAACTTTCATTTAACCAGTTTTATATGTACACATATGATCATGTACTGTTAACATGTGATCTAGTAATTTATATAACAGTATTAATTCTGTGTTGAATTATATCTTTTGATTTTATGATATTGCATCTTGTAAGTGCATTTAAGTTAACTAAAGCAAAACTATCAAACAATTTATACTTTTAAGTTAGAAGAATCAAGAACCTAATAAGATTAAAATGATTGATAATTAGTACAAATACAATTAGGTCAACAAATTAAAAAAAAAAAAAAAAAAAGCGGGCAACGGAATCAACTAAATAAACGAACAAAACGGTCAAGGACTCAAAATATAATCTTTATAAAATCTTGGATCGTTTTGTATCATAGCATTGTCATTAGCATTCCTTTTCTTTGCTAGTCTTTTGTGTTGCTTGTTGGTGGTTGGTGATAGATAGAAAAGAGAAACAAGAAAGAAAGAGAGAGAGAGAAAAGCAGTAGAAAGATGGTGAGAGCTTGTGTGCTACAAGGTTCAATTCTGAAGAAGGTGGTAAAGGCCACAAAGGATGTGGCAGCTGAGGGAGCCAACTTGGTTTTCTCCACTGTTGGCTTCTCCCTGAAAGCCACCAATCACTCATTGGGAGCAATAGTAGCCGTCGTCCTCCCCGCTGATGCTTTCGACAGCTACCACGGTGTCTGCACCGTCTCCTTTACCGTAGACCTCCACTGCATGTCCCGGATCTTTCATGTAAGTTCCGAAGATGACATCATCACCGTGGAAGAGTGTCCCGGACAAGAAGGTGTCAGCTTGGTCTTCCAAAACCCAAGTAAGTTTCTTATCTCTCTCATTCTCTCTCTTCCACTTTCAAAATTGATGCTTTTTTAAATATTGGTGTATTGAAGGGCATGATAAGACATCTGAGTTCAGGATGAAAGAGATAAGTATAGACAAAGAGTGGCTGCTGCATCTGTTGCATATCCCTGAGGTGGAGTACGATTCCATTCTTGAGACGGAGAGTCTTGCCACTCTAAAGATGCCTTCTCTTGTGTTTGAAAGAATTTGCAGTGAACTTGCTGATATTGGGGATAGTGGTTCGTCTTAGGTTTTTTCTTTTCTTTTTTCATGTTTTGTAATGATTCTTGCTGCTTCTTTCTCTTTGCAATTAAATTTGTTGTGTCTGTGTTTCGTATTAATTGTAGTTACCATAAAGGTTACTGAGGAAGCAATCGAGTTTAAAACCAAAGAGGAACTTGGGACTTCAATTGTGACGTGCAAGCAGAAATTTGATGTCCAAAAGGTAACATCTTTATGGCCTTCTTATGTTGAATGCATGCTTATAGTGATCAACATTAGATTCTTGATGTGGGTATGGATAGAATTCAGTAATTTAAACTGCAGACTGATGGGTTTATGCCATGCATATACAGCCTGAGGAATCAGTTGTGATAGAGATGAATGAGCCTGTGCTCATGACATTTTCATTGAAGTTGATCAATTCTGTCACAAAAGCAGCGTCGTTGTCTGATAGAGTCACTATCAGTTTCTTAAGAGAGATGCCTTCTGTGGTTGAGTACAAAATTGCCCAGACTGGTTATGCTCGCTTTTATTTGCATCCTAACAAAGAATTCTAAACAGGACGAGGTTCAGGGGAAGACACATCAAGAGTAGGTGTTCTGATGGGACATTTAAATTCGATTGTAGGATTTGTTATCTGATGAGATTTTAGATTCTGTTGAAGGATTTCTTAGATCTTCTTTAAGATAAGTTTGATATGTTTGAGCTAATAATTTGGAATTCAGCATTTGTTTTGTGGATGTTTGTGGTTTTCTTCCCTTTCACTTTATTTTGTACATTTTGTGGTTATGAACTATAACTTTCAAAACGGATAATAGATCTATTATCACTCCTTTTCAAAATAAAAAATGATCCGAACAGATTTGCCACAATTAATGAATGTAACGTGATTAAAAAGCTTTGATGTCAAGACTGCTGTGTGTTCTGTGGGAACCAAAAAAAATAAAGATTAGAGAAGTTTAAGGATAAAAAATTAAATTATTAGATTCTTTAAACCAAACTATTCTAAATTACATTGAATTATTTCTAATTATTTTGAAAGAAGTTTAAGGATAAATTAAATTATTAGAACGATGATAACTGATCGTTTAAAGAAAATTGGTTAATTGTTTAAAAAAAATTGGTTAAAAAAAAAAGATTGCCGCATTTTGTGTTTTTAGACTTCATTGTTTAAAAAGTTCCGATTACTAAAGTCACAATAAAAGAGTTTAGTAGTAAGACAATCGATTTTTGCTATGGTTTATAAGTTTGCTCTTCCACTTAACCAGCCAGAGTTAAACTGCAAAGGTGTATATTGTTAAGACAGAAACTTACAGAAAAGTAAAGAAAGTATTTGAATTGTAGAATAGTGAACCTCCCCTGCAGTGACGAAAGTAAATGCAAGAGGAAGTTTGGTAGTTAGTTATTTCAAAGGAAATAATTGGTTCACAGTATTGATAAACGATTGCTTTCTTCACCAGGTTATGCCAAAAGAGAACAGATGTACCAGACCCTTACTATTGAAAAGGATTATAAAATGTCTAGCAAATATTGGGAGGAAAAGAAAAATATTAATGCTAGAAAACCAAATATGTTCTCCATATAGATTATCATAACAATTTATACGTTATAAAGGAACAAGAATGTATAGAATGAAATAAAGGTAGATTTATAACTGATAAGTCAATCGGTGGTCAGGTCTGCAAAAGATGGTATCTGGAACATAAACAATGTGCAGAATTGGAAAACTACTATCAATATCAGTTGCCCACATCAATTTTACCTTCCGCATTGGATTTGTATAAGTTTCTCTCCCTATAACAAATAGACAAATAAACAGGCCGCACTATCTCGTACAGATTGGTAATGCTGGTAAACATTCTCTAAAATCCCAATGACACAAAGTGGTGGTGAAGGAACAGTTATGGCAATAGAACATCAGCAGTTGTTGAATATGGTACAGTGATGAACTTCAACCACACATCAAACTTAAAGAAGAAAATCATATCTCAGACCAATCTGAAGAAATTGATCTGTCTCATTGCCTCCAATCTTCACCAGCATAAACTGCATGTTCTCCGAGCTCCTCCTCAATCCGAAGTAACTGCATCAAAATTCAAATAGCAAATGTTATGTTTTTTATTCTTTGTTATATTTTACCAGAACAAACGACAATACTTACAAGATATGAACTCATCTCTACATGAGAGCCAGAAATAAGTTTAAGTTTGGTCAAATTTTTTTCTTGGCTTCTCCTTTTATAAGTAGAAGCACCTTCAATAAGCTATACAAGTTCAACATTTTGTGCAGTTGCTCAATTCAAAAGGCTATTTTTAATTAAAAGCTTCTGTGATATTGTTAATGACCTACTTTTTCCTTTTAAGAGAAATTTAAACAAAACAAATTAAACATTACCTTAGACGTAAGATGAAATTTGAATCCCTTTCAAAAAAAAAAAGAAACTAACTGAAAATTCTTAGTTACCAACGAAACAGGCAACGTCAAGATGGATTGTAAAGATGATTATTCTAAGGAAAACAAAAGGACCTCAGGTAATCCCAATGTTTCTTGTAGTTAAAATCTTATAAAACTCGAAACTGTTTACTATTTAAAAGAAGTGTAGAAATTGCGTTCAGAAAAAGATTTCAAGGTGAAGTTATGCCAAAACTTCCGGCCAAATATATATTTATGGAGAAAGTAATATATCATGGTTGAATGAAGTCTAAAAGGGGCAAAGCAAGCCTGCATAAGATTACTTTTAACATGCAATTTATCATAAAGAACCATCCACAAATGCCACAAATTTGACCATCAAGACACAGAATGAGGAGCCTCGAGGAATAACATTTACAGGTATTACTGCTATTGCAAAAATAAACAGAGCAAATTAGCATCTTGACAACCAGCATTGAACAAAATTTACAGGTTATAAAACCAGCAGTTGGACACTACTGATATCGAGAATATTCCACCACAAAGAAAACACACACCTTTCAATAAACTGGTGAGTTGACGGAATGTAATTAGTAGATGTAGATAAATAATCTGGAAGCATGACAATAGTGCAGTAAAATCATCAGCATAAGAATCAGAAAGACACCTGGTTGTACTTTTCTAGCCGCTCTCCTCTGCAAGGAGCACCTGACTTAATCACACCAGAAGCAAGGCCAACAGATAAATCAGCTATGAAAGAGTCTATGGTTTCGCCACATCTATGGGAGGTTACCACTCCCCAATGTGCTTCCTTTGCCTGCTTCACCACGTCAATGACCTCTGTAACAGTTCCAACTTGGTTGACCTAGGTTACAACAGTAAATCATCACATTTCAATATTTATTTTCTTCAAGAAAATAGAAGGAAAAGTGCAGAGGAGAATTGATAACCTCTCCCAAATGATTTATAGAAAAAGTACACGGACAATGTTACAGGCATTTATATGGTATTACTAACAAATGCTTGTACGTTAATTTTTTTATTTCGATTTATAGGTTAACTCTTTTTTTATTTGGGGTTTATTTCATCTATTGTGATTTGCTGATATGACAATGCACAATCACTAAAATAGGGCAGTACAGAAGTCAGTTACAGCTTTTTCTTTTTCTACCTGTGTGCGTTTTGTAGCTGTCCACTGCTTATGGTGTTGGTGGCGTTTTGGAAGGGACAGATTACCACCAAAATATTTTATCTCCACTACAATCTCATAATTTCTGCTATGCTTACCCTTGAACACTGGGAATTATTCCGAACTTTTAGTCCCCCTGTCCATTGGGTTCTCTCTATATCTCAATCAGTGTCAGCTTAGTATTCAAGAGGTGGAACGTTCTTTGACAAAGAAGATTAATGAGATCCAATGCAGAAATGCAAGAGAAACTGGATCAAGTAACCCTAGATCGAGTAACCACTCTGTTCAGTAATAAAGCTAAGCTAACCTCTCTCAACAAAAAGGTTTTCTCAACTCCTAACCTAGCATGCCCCAAACAGGAATTCATGATGAACTGTGTGAGCCCATAGGCTTTACCCAGAAACAACCAACTCCTGCACAAAACTATTATTCAACAAGGATTTCAAAGACTGAAATTTATTTTTGTTGGCTTGCGAGTTAAGGAATGGCTATACCAGCGTAAGCAATTTATTTTTCTGGAGAAAACTCTTCCTGAATCCAAGGTGAAATTGGCTTCCATTCACTTAGGGGACAATGTTTTACAATGGCATCTCAATTATGAGATCGAAATTCAATGTTTACCCCAATTGGCCCTTTTATATATCTGACATTACATGCGCTTTGTATATGCAAATGACGATTCTCTTTCTTCTTTGACACAAGTGAAGCAAAATGGCAAAGTTCAAGATTGATGACTTTGAATTAACCTTGACCCAGGTGACACTGCCCCTACGACATTCCTTGAGAATTTGTATGGCTGGATTAGAGCATAACATTCAATGAATAATGTTTAGTCCTACTTCAATTGCACATGCTGCCAATTTAGCGAAATTGCATGAGGCCTCAATGTAGAACCTGACTGATAATAGGTTTAGTAGCCACCCAAATGCTTCACTCTTTAAATCCATAGAAGTCAACAAATCTAACAGTGGGGGTACTCAAACGTATCAAACACATACAACTAAACCTCTGATTGGTAAGACTCCTAGGAGACAAGAACTTTATGTATGTTTTCTGACGAGCCATATGTACACCAGGTCACCAACTAAAACATAAATCTCAGATGCTGTTGATGGAAATGGATGATAAAGAACCAAAGGATGAAGAGATAGAGCCAATAGAAAGAAATGGAGTGGCAACTGTGACCACTACTAATGTGGACAAATCTCATTTGTCCATCAATGCTTTGTCTGGAAGACCTAATTATCAAACTGAGTTTAAGTGGTCTTTATAACAAGTTAGGCAAATTTTAATTAACAGTAGAAGCAGTATGCATAACTTCTTAGACCTGGATCTTGTTAAGAAATTAGGGTGCAAAATTGGAATCTATTACACCTTTTTCAATTACCGTTACTGATGGGACTTGATTAGATGCTCAAAATATCTGTAGAGATTTTCCTTGGCAACTACAACAATACAAATATACTTCTGCTGTGATGGTATTACCTTTTGTAGTGATTTGGTTCAAAGATTTCAATGGCCGTCCAACTTAGGTCCAATCATATGAGATTTAAGAACCTGCGAATGGAATTTACTGTTGAAGGAAAACGGTTTGTTTTGAGGGAAGCCAACCCTTCAAGCAAAAAGATGAGTAATGATAAAACCTTTACTGACACAATCCAGCAAGGGGCCCAATTGTGATTTTATATTTGAACACATCTGCCAATTCTTTTGAAGTTCCTACATGCCGGCTGAACTCTACTAATGCAGAAATTCTCAATTCACCAGTTGAGATAGATGATTGCATCACAGAATTCAGGGACATATTTGAATTGTAAACAAACCAACTACCTTGTAGAATTAGACTTGATTATAGAATTCCTTTAGAGGAAGGTTCCATCCCTTTCAACCTGAGACCTTAGGTACTCCATTATTCAAAAAGACAGTGGATAATTTAGTTGATGAAATGCTTAACCAGGGAATTATGCAACTCAAAATTACGGGCAAACTGAGTTTACATTTCTCTTCTTTTTACATGACCTAGCTTAGCAATTTATGAACTTGTATTTTCTTGAGAATCAACTTTTTCCAATATATGTGGATATGAACTTAATTCTGAAACAGGATTGCTTCCATTCAATAAACAATGGTGTTTAGTATTTAATATTTAAAAACAAAATCATATATATATATATATGTGTGTGTGTGTGTGTGTGTTTAAGATTAACTTTTCATCAGGCAAAACAAAATACTTCAAAGTTATTGAAGTCACAAAAGTTACCTTAAGTAGGAGGGCATTACAAGCAGACTCAGTTATTGCTTTCTCAATGCGTTTTGCATTTGACATCAAGAGATCATCCCCAACTATCTGCAGAACCATATAAAGAAAAAACTACACAATCAAAAGCCAGTTTCTATAAACTAAACCTCTCAGTCGCAATATGCAAATAACCTATCTAATGCTCAATCCTGATATTGAGGCAAAAGACAACAATCTTATATGAAATTTTTTATTCCTCCCTTGCCCACATAGCCTGCTAACAAGTCAATACGGCATTCATACACTAACAATCAGTTTGTTATTATTTTTTATTAAAAATGTACATTGTTATCATTTAAAATATTGTGCAAACTCCAAAATGGTAAAGCCTATTGCATAGCACAGTCTTTGCTGCACAAAGTAACTAGTAAAGAGAATGAATTGATATTAACTCAAACAAAATATTAATTGATTAAAAAATTAATACCTGACAAATCCCAAGATTTGAGATATACTTGATATGTTCCCAATCTTCCTTGTCAAATGGATCTTCAATTGACACAATAGGGTATTCTACAAATTCAAAAAGAAAAATCCAAAATAAACACAACGCACATGCTGAATAAATTATAACATTCCCGTTAGGCAAATCTTAAGATAAATTGGTATACCCGAGCATAGTTCCTTGTACAACTCTATCATATCCTCCGCTGATTTAAAATTCTGTCCAGATTTTTGAGGAGATTGAAAATCTAGATCATATCTTTTACCTATAACAGGAAAAAAGCATATATAAATAACGGGATAACCTGGTCAAATTTATTCAAAGGTAAAAGGAGCCCAAAAAGTAGAAGGGGGTTTTAACAGAGGTGAGCAAGGTTGCATGACAGAAAATGGCGTTAGCATTAGAAAAAGATGAAAACAGTCAATAGTGACATACCGTAACATTTTGCAGTAGCTATGTTCATAAATTAACTATCAAGCATAGTATTAATATCCTCTCTATATAAAATAGAATAGTTATCTTAAATAAGAGTATTTTTACGAACTATTCTTCAACCAGAGAGGTTAACGATATCATTTAACAGTATTTATATTTTTCAAACTTATTTCTAAATTAAATTTCAATGTTTTTAAAAATAAATTATCAATAGTTAAAATAACCATGTATCATAATATAAATTGCTTATAAAAAAAATCTAAGATATAATTTTTATGTTTAAAAGTATTTATTTGTTATGAAATTTAATTATTATAATATAAATTTTATAAAAAACATTTATTTATTGTAAATTAGTTGTATAAAATAACCATTCATCCTATGCATTGAAACAGGCTAAAGTACTAGTTAACAATAAAACATTAGAATGATCAAGCATGACAAAAAAATTCAATAACAGACTCTTGAGATAGAAATTCATAACAATCACCCATGGGCATCCCATAACACTTTTAAAGTCTGTCTACCTCTTACTCTGTCGAACCCTTATTTATTTCTCTAAATTGAATAAATTAAAAGTGGTTACCCTGTAACTCCCACTCCTCTCCAAATAAATAACAATTATCACATACCAGGTCATGTAATACTTGCATAACAAGATTCAGAATCCAAGTTGAAAATGGCATATCCCTAACTGGAATTATAGCCATGATTGAAGTACTATTTAGAGATAATATTGTTATTTTTACATCTCTTAGAAAGTAAACTACACAGTAAAACAGTTAGCAAAGCACTGCTGCAACAGTCAAATTATAATAACAATAAGCAATATTCAAGTAAGCAAGTATCACCAAATTCTATCTTCTAAAGAATCTAAAAGTAAAAGATGATAGAACCCTATGCTTACCTATGCAAAAATTTGTAGCAGAAACATCAAGAGCTATCTTTATTTTGTCATTATAACCAGTTCTGCTAATGGCCTCCTTGACAAGATCCAGGGCTTCTCTAAAGCTGATGATACTTAAATACAGTTAGCTAAAAAATAGAAATAAAATAAAAAGACCTTTAAAATTAATCTTATTAGAGTTGAGAAATACTTCTATAACGAGATTGGCCAGTTGAAAGTTTCGTAAATATGTATTGATTTGATGTTTAAAAAAATATACAAATTTGACATTGAATCTTTAGTTGCTTAAAGATCTAGATAGTTAGCTGAAAATAACATTAATAACAAAAAACATGTAAGATAAGATTAATAAAACCCACACATTTATATTAATTTTTAGAGTGCACTCGCATGAAAGTAACTTAATATATTAATGTAGTCTCTCTTCAACAATGACCTGTCACTCAACTTATTTTAAATTTACAGTCGAAATTCTATAGGAATTAATTCTGCATATAATTTTTTGTAACTTCAAACCACTTCTTTTTCTATTTAAATCTGCAAACTTTAGATTCTAAGTTATATGTTTATATTTCACCTGAGTTTAAAAATATTTGTACACATAGTAAACTAGCTGGTTTAGTGATCCTAAAATTCAAATGGTAATCATAAAACATAGCAACATTTACCATGTAGAAGAAAACATAGTGATTATCACATGCAGCATTTTGGCAAACAACATAGTGATGATGCCTTAGCACTCTAACTTTTATTAAAAACATGTTGCAGTTCAAATATGTTGACTAAAAGAAAATGCTAGTTTAAGAGGAAATAAAAATCAAATTATTTTCATCACAAGTTTATCACAGATTTCACATATTTATAAGGAATAGAGATATCACATCAATGTATCCAACAAATGACAATGTACAGTTAGAGAAATTAAAATTACAGCAGTAGAACAAGTCAAATTATATTGGATAAAATACTATATACAGCAGTTTTTGGAGATACTTTTTGCTTTCTTTATTTCCTTCTAAAATGGAGACGTTTCCCCTATTTTATGCTATTCATTTAACAGTTAAGAACTTCATAGAAGTTTATGGTGCCATGTGATCCACATAACTGACCAAAAAGTGGAAAAAGGATTTGTTGTATTTAACCGTGAACAATTTTCAAAAGCTGTTGAAATCAAATAATTCAACAAAATAAAAAGCTTGCCTGGAGATATTAGGAGCATAGCCACCATCTTCACCAACATTACAGTTATGTGCACCAGATTTTTCTGTAATGACAGCCTGCCCTTTTGTCATCAACAATAAATAAATGCATCAGCTTAAATATGACATCCGCAAGTGACTACTAA